>NW_018480064.1:548942-550087 GCF_002113885.1 Mizuhopecten yessoensis | reverse complement strand
GTTTGTCGTACAAAAGAACAAATAACACCATAACATCGTTGCTGTTTAATTAATGAGTTACTCATGGCATCACTAAGTTGCTAAACAAACGGATAAGTTCAAATCAGTGCGACACCCAAGGCCACTAGCTATATATACAGGGGCGTTTCTAGGATATTTGAAAGAGGGGGCGTAGAATAAAATCTGTCGCCGAGCGGAGCGAGTCGAAAAATTTTTAGACCTTTTTTTTGCTAAAAAACATAAAATAATTGTGAAATTGCACTAATAAAACGGTTCCTGACTTGGAGCATGTATATTTTATAGTTGAAGTGTCATGGTTTGACATTTTTTTTTATCAGAGTATGTCTTTAATTAATNACATTTGCTAAGCTATCTGGTTAAAATGGTACAACTTAGGAGGCACATACGCGTCACCTTTAAATTTAATTTAAAATTATCATACTTGTAAGTACAGCATATCATCTCATTCTGGTACGTACAACTTATTACTACGTACACAATAGTATGCTGTATGAAGATACTTTCTTGTACGTATACGATGGTAAGCTATAAGTACCACAATAAGATATTATGTTGTACATACAAGATAGTTAAACAGTTCCAACAATATATATAATACCAAAATAATTGAATGGATATGTTAAATCGATTATACATAATATTGTCAGCCGAAAAAACCCTTTATCGTTCTTGTATAATGATATGATTAATATCGCCCGGGCGGTTAGGAAGGTTACAATAAAAAGTATAAATTTTCAAATCATCTATAACGAGCGGTCGATAATATAATTATGCAACTTATGCTAGTATATTTCCGCCGAGCGTTGCAAGTTGCAACTTGAGGTTTTGCGGAGGTGGTAAAATAAAAAACACACTTTAGGGTCAAGATACAAAGTATACGAGCGTAGAGATGCCAACAAATTTTGTTTTAATAAAGAAAATATAGTAAAAAAATCAGATAACGGAAACCCACAATATTTGCTAGGATGCCGTATGGGATGTGTGGGGCGTAGCCCCAGATTTTTTTTTATACAAGCTACGTGCATTATTTGATGCATTTTAAAATGTTAATATGTTCCCATTCCCGGCCGATTAGGCCATTATGGGCCGGCCCGGAAAAGGTCAGTCCGCCGCCAAAAGGGGGG
>NW_018480064.1:532316-548912 GCF_002113885.1 Mizuhopecten yessoensis | reverse complement strand
CCCCCCCCCTAAATCCGCGCCTGCACTACCGCCAGTGAAGCAGGTACACGTCACAGCACGCGATCGCTCGTGCGGAAAACTAGCCCTAGTGCCGCACGTGACAAATTATTCCCCCCACTATACTGCTAACCGCGGGAATATTTAATTGCTCTCTGTTCACATGATTTACACATGTGTGTAGGGACCCATAATGTAAACATACATGCTATTTTGTATATTAGAACAAAAGGGAAACATAACAATGTTTTTCATTTATATATATATATCCAAATACACACACAAATGTATATTTACTTTTAAGAACATCTTATAGCTATTACCGTAGATGTTTATATGTGAATACATTAGTGGTTTTTTTTCAATCTTACGTCGAAGATCATATAAAAAATACTTATAGAATATAATATTTACATTTTCAAATGTCACACTGTCAATATATATATATTTTGTGATTAATTCCAATCGCTTGGTTCGTAGACGTAGCCGGTACAATACTGGAAATGCAGCGCGTCGTGTATATTACATTTATTGGTCCTTCTGGAGCTCGTTTTGAGAAAATACGGCCGTCGCGTGTCCAAAATGAGTCTATTTTCTTAAGATGACGAAGTCGGTTGAGTTGATTTACAATTGACTGGCGCTTGTTAGCTAGGGATTCCACTGTCGACGTGCCATGTTGTTAGGGATTCCACTGTCGACGTGCCATGTTGTTAGGGATTCCACTGTCGACGTTCGATGTTGTTAGGGATTCCACTGTCGACGTGCCATGTTGTTAGAGATTCCACTGTCGACGTGCCATGTTGTTAGGGCTTCCACTGTCGACGTGCCATGTTGTAAGGAATTCAACTGTCGACGTGCCATGTTGTTAGGGATTCCACTGTCGACGTGCCATGTTGTAAGGAATTCCACTGTCGACGTGCCATGTTGTTAGGGATTCCACTGTCGACGTGCCATGTTAGGTATTCCATTGTCGACGTTCCATGTTGTTAGGGATCCACTGTCGGCGTGGCATGTTAGGGATTCCATTGTCGCCGTGCCATCTTAAGGATTCCCCTGTCGACGTTCGATGTTGTTAGGGATTCCACTGTCGACGTGCCATGTTGTTAGGGATCCACTGTCGACGTGCCATGTTAGGGATTCCATTGTCGACGTGCCATGTTAAGGATTCCACTGTCGACGTGCCATGTTGTTAGGGATTCCACTGTCGACGTGCCATGTTGTTAGAGATTCCACTGTCGACTTTCCATGTTGTTAGATATTCCACTGTCGACGTTCCATGTTGTTAGAGATTCCACTGTCGACGTGCCATGTTGATAGATATTCCCCTGTCGACGTGCCATGTTGTTAGAGATTCCATTGTCGACGTGCCATGTTGTTAGAGATTCCGCTGTCGACGTGCCATGTTGTTAGGAATTCCACTGTCGACGTGCCATGTTTTTAGGGATTCCACTGTCGACGTGCCTTGTTGTTAGGTATTCCACTGTCGACGTTCCATGTTGTTAGAGATTCCACTGTCGACTTTCCATGTTGTTAGATATTCCACTGTCAACGTGCCATGTTGTTAGATATTCCAATGTCGACGTGCCATGTTGTTAGGAATTCCACTGTCGACGTGCCATGTTGTTCGATATTCCACTGTCGACTTGCCATGTTGTTAGGGATTCCACTGTGGACGTGCCATGTTGTTAGGTATTCCACTGTCGACGTTCCATGTTGTTAGATATTCCACTGTCGACGTTCCATGTTGTTAGGGATTCCACTGTTGACGTGCCATGTTGTTAGGGATTACACTGTCGACGTGCCATGTTGTTCGGTATTCCACTGTCGACGTGCCATGTTGGTAGGTATTCCACTGTCGACGTGCCATGTTGGTAGGTATTCCACTGTCGACGTGCCATGTTGATAGATATTCCCCTGTCGACGTGCCATGTTGTTAGTGATTCCACTGTCGACGTGCCATGGTGTTAGATATTCCACTGTCGACGTTCCATGTTGTTAGAGATTCCACTGTGGACGTGCCATGTTGTTAGATATTCCAGTGTCGACGTGCCATGTTGTTAGGAATTCCACTGTCGACGTGCCATGTTTTTAGGGATTCCACTGTCGACGTGCCATTTTGTTAGGGATTCCACTGTCGACGTGCCTTGTTGTTAGGTATTCCACTGTCGACGTTCCATGTTGTTAGGGATTCCACTGTCGACGTGCCTTGTTGTTAGGTATTCCACTGTCGACGTGCCATGTTGGTAGGGATTCCATTGTCGGCGTGCCATGTTGTTAGAGATTCCACTGTCGACGTGCCATGTTGTTAGGTATTCCACTGTCGACTAGCCATGTTGGTTGCTTCGGTGCTTTCGCTTGTTTCCGTACACTGGTCGCGATCCGTATATCTGGTGAACCGTATAATGATGAACGCCTTCCCGTCAGTAATTGATCCTAGGAGGTGGCATCTGGACTTTGGGTCTATGGCGATTTTCAAATTTGTACTGCATATTTTCCTTATGGCCTCTAAAGGTTTGAAGTTTTTTTTATCCTGGCCTGAGGGGACGGGCACATTGACAAATTTTAAACATGTACGCCTTGAATATTGTTCATGCTCATCAAGTGTATCTTTACTTTCCTGTTGGAAACGGTGACGTTTTTCATTGAGAAGGTTTATTTCAGTTTCCTGATGGGCTAATTTGGACTTCATATCCGCTACATTCCCATCGAAACATTTAACTATTATTATCCGTTGTTATAGGGCCTTTGCAACCAGGCAACATCTTTCTCAACTCTTTGGGGAGCATACAGCAGGTGCTGCCATTTCGGCGCTCACAGCTAGCATTCAACAATTCTAGCACTACCCAACCACGTTCTCATTTAGAGCTGAGTAGACTGGAACAAGCGGAGTGAAGTATATTGCTCAAAGATACAACACAGCGCCGTGCCGCGGCTCGAACCCGCAACCCTTCGGTCACGAGTCCGGCGTCCAACCACTAGACTACCGCGCCTCCTCACAATGGACTCTATTTTTGGGTCATTAGCTAGAACGTCAGCAACCGCCTCCTCAATCTGAGGTTTCAACCTCGAAGACAGAGATTAAGCTATAACCGAGGACACAAGGTTGCCCTCTGGTTTTGTCAGTGCATTGATCAGTTCATCAAGGACATCCGGATCAGAAAACTAGGGATGATGGAGAGCTTTCATGAGAGGGTCGTTTGGAATCTTGTTAACATGATAAATCCGGAGACGAGTCAAACCCATTCTTTTAATACCTTGACCTGACAAGGGCGTACATTGTCCGGCATATAGTTTGACTTATCACCTGTAATGGGTACAGTACCAGTGTCACCGCTTACCTGTTCAGGTGAAAAAGCTCCGGTAACTGAGCGCGCCATATTGTTCCGTGGTGTGTCCTTTGTCCGAAATCTCCAAAATGGGACACTATTGAGAATAAGATAAGTCCAATTTCCAACATAAGAATAATGACACAATGATGAAAGAAATGTGCAAGTTTCTGATGTATAAGAATGCCTCAGAAAGATAGTAAATCAGTAAAAAATATTCCCCGTTCCTAAGAGTGACTGCTGTCTATATCATCACGTGATCAGGTCTATAAGAATACAACATCTACAGAATGAAAATCGATAAACATGTCATCTATTCCCATTGCTATAGTTCTGAGTGTTACTGAGGTGTGAACTAAACGGGGCTCCAGCTTAATGGTTTTCTGTGTTGTTATTTTAATGAAACGATATTGCTATTTTCTAAATAGTTGAATTACAGTCAATAAAATCAAGGAATATATTCGTGACTTTCAAATCGATGACGCCATATTGTCTGTAAATTAATTAATTGCAACTGCATAATTCAGTTTGTTCTCGTTAATGTCAGATTCAAAAGGTTTAAGTCTGTTGCATTGTACGGATGCTGAACATCAGCGAACTCATCCGAAAAAAACATGATTTTATGTCCACCAATGAAAGCGTTAGCAACTGTTAATGCAGGACTTGAAACTCTTTGTCAAGGCTTTGCCAGGTAGCAACATTGAATCACTGGCCGAACCGATAAACGAACGCCGCCCAGGTATAGGGAGTTATGGTTCGTATGCCGACGGTAACACGTCGATACTAACTAGCTGGATGCATGTCTGAATAGAAAACTTATTTAAGATAGTTTATTTAAAATATACACATGTTTATTAGTAAAAGGTGCTAATTTGAACAAATATTTTGGAATAACGCGAGATACAATTATATACTTATTCCGTCTTTGCATATTGCAGAGTTATCTTCTCTTGGGAGCAGGTATTGATTGTTACGTCATTGGTCTGGGTGAGAAAATTACGTCGTTTTCTCAAAAAAAAAATGACGTTACTCTCGCAAACAAGTGACTTAACAATCAATCCCTGCTCCCAAGAGAAGATAACTCTGCAACACGCAAAGACGGAATACAGTTACCAACATTGAACAGATCCCTCATACCCAAATTCTTTTACTCCATATACAAATGTGGTTACTTGATTTCCTTATGTTTGAATTCCCGCCTCCAAATATCAGTTAAAACAAAACGTTCCCTCCCCCAACTTCTTATAGATGGGTGATACAACCCGAATGGTTGACCTTTTGGATTTAGATTGTGCTAATAACCAAATACAACTAGCTACAACCGTCGGTCAATTGCAACATTCATTTTGAAAAAAAATCATAGCTTATGATAAACCATAGCTACATGTCTGAAGTAAATTTATTTTACTACTTTTCTATATGAAAATTTAGTCTAAGACACATCACTCTACTAAGCGGCGTGTCTTTACTATAATATTTGGTGATAAACGCTAATCTGTTGTTGATAGCTACTCTTAAGGTGTCCCTGATATACAGTCATTGCGGAACACGCTGAGTTTGAGCTCACGGTGGAGCACACTCGTTTGTGCATTACAACAGCTCTTTAATATTATCTACGACAGACGTTTTCGATTCCAGGGTGTTTGAGAGAAACCTACCGCTGGAACATGACATTCCAAAGTCGCGGCAGTGGTATGCAGCTTTGTCACTTTGAAAACCGCTACTAGACCTTTAAAGGGACATCAGTCACTCTTGATATTTGATCTCGTCAAAGCTGTGTCACTCCCAAGACACAGCAGTATGAATGGTTTATTAATGTGAAAAATACTCCTGGACCTTTAACGGGACAACTCAGATTTCCGTAGTTCTGTGGTAGTATACGTTACTAGTTAGGAATGACCCACACTGATGAGATGTAATTGTAATTTTTACTGGGGCATTACAATAAACGCAGTCTTGTCCATGACTATTTAAGGAATGACCAAGATTTTGTTTTGGTATATACGGTATATACCGGAAAAAAAGTGCACAATTTTTTCGGTATATCCCGTATATACCAAAACAAAATCTTGGGCATTCTTTATAATTTAATTTAAAAATAGTAGACAAACACGTTGTAAATGCACAGTTAAAGATTTATTTAATTTTTACGTAAACTAATCAATTTCGCTAAAAAAAAGCTGCGTTGTAATTTTGCATTCTGAAGTGTAAAAAGTAGTTCCGTCATCAGTTGTTTTTCTTTTTAGGTATATACGATATATACAACAACAACAAAAAATATGGGAGATAGGCAAAATTATATTATTCAAACATAATGATCTATTCTACGTCCTATCAACCACTAAAGTCGTATAGACATATTACTCTACCAATTGTAAGCTTAGAATAACTGGAATACAGTGTGTCTAGTCAACCCTTTCAATTTATCACGTACCTAAACAAAGGTATATGTTTCCCTACCCATTGTAAGCTTTGAATGACTAAACCACAGCGTGCAGTCAACCTTTTTAATTAAGCAATGAATGGTTTAGCACATGCTATTATGAACCAATTACACACATTTCTATTGATGACAAACTTTGTTAGTTTGTCAGTAATTGAAATGTGTGTTGTATCATGAATGATCAAAATATAAAATGAGAGAATGAGGAATGCAAGCAATGAATGGAGAGATCAAATATGGAAATGCTGAAAGCTTTGCTGAGACAGAACAACTTGTCACAAAGAATCGCAAATATAAATCACATGTTTATACATCACAAGATTTGTAACATATCTAACAAGTTTCAAATAAAAAAAAAACATAATTAAAAAACAAAACCTTCAAATATTGCAACGTTTGTTGTTCAATATCCCGATTCATTTCACTATTCTGTACATTGGCAACAATTTAACATGTACGTATCAGTCACCTAGTAGTCAGTCACGTGTGTAGTTCTACTATTTTAGTTGTAGTAGACGCTATCTGTGTAATACGATCCCCTTTTAACTCGGCTATTGCTGGGGAACACGGACAACTGTAAACAGGTCTGGTTCAGTGCTGAGGAACACGGACAACTGTAAACAGGTCTCGTTCAGGGCTGAGGAACACGGACAACTGTAAACAGGTCTCGTTCCGTGCTGAGGAACACGGACAACTGTAAACAGGTCTGGTTCAGTGCTGAGAAACACGGACAACTGTAAACAGGTCTGGTTCAGTGCTGAGGAACACGCACAACTGTAAACAGGTCTCGTTCCGTGCTGAGTAACACGGACAACTGTAAACAGATCTGTCTCAGTGCTGAGGAACACGGACAACTGTAAACAGGTCTCGTTCAGGGCTGAGGAACACGGACAACTGTAAACAGGTCTCGTTCCGTGCTGAGTAACACGGACAACTGTAAACAGATCTGTTTCAGTGCTGAGGAACACGGACAACTGTAAACAGGTCTCGTTCCGTGCTGAGGAACACGGACAACTGTAAACAACTCTGGTTCAGTCCTGAGGAACACGGACAACTGTAAACAGGTCTGGGTCAGTGCTGAGGAACACGGACCACTGTAAGCAGGTCTCGTTCAGTGCTGAGGAACACGGCCACCTGTAAACAGGTCTCGTTCCGTGCTGAGTAACACGGACAACTGTAAACAGGTCTGGTTCCGTGCTGAGGAACACGGACCACTGTAAACAACGCTGGTTCAGTGCTGAGGGACACAGACAACTGTAAACAGGTCTGGTTCAGTGCTGGGGAACACGGACAACTGTAAACAGGTCTCCTTCCGTGCTGAGTAACACGGACAACTGTAAACAGGTCTGGTTCCGTGCTGAGGAACACGGACCACTGTAAACAACTCTGGTTCAGTGCTGAGGGACACAGACAACTGTAAACAGGTCTGGTTCAGTGCTGAGGAACACGGACAAGTGTAAACAGGTCTGTTTCAGTGCTGAGGAACACGGACAACTGTAAACAGGTCTGGTTCAGTGCTGAGGAACACGGACAACTGTAAACAGGTCTCGTTCAGTGCTGAGGAACACGGACAACTGTAAACAACTCTGGTTTAGTGCTGAGGAACACGGACAACTGTAAACAGGTCTGGTTCAGTGCTGAGGAACACGGACAACTGTAAACAGGTCTGGTTGAGTGCTGAGGAACACGGGCAACTGTAAACAACTCTGGTTGAGTGCTGAGGAACACGGACAACTGTAAACAGGTCTGTTTCAGTGCTGAGGAACACGGACAACTGTAAACAAGTCTGGTTCAGTGCTGAGGAACACGGACAACTATAAACAGGTCTGGTTCAATGCTGAGGAACACGGACAACTGTAAACAGGTCTCGTTCAGTGCTTAGGAACACGGACAACTGTAAACAGGTCTGTTTCAGTGCTGAGGAACACGGACAACTGTAAACAGGTCTGGTTCAGTGCTGAGGAACACGGACCACTGTAAACAACTCTGGTTCAGTGCTGAGGAACACGGACAACTGTAAACAAGTCTGGTTCAGTGCGGAGGAACACGGACAACTGTAAACAACTCTGGTTCAGTGCTGAGGAACACGGACAACTGTAAACAGCTGTGGTTCAGTGCTGAGGAACACGGACAACTGTAAACAGGTCTGGTTCAGTGCTGAGTTACACGGACAACTGTAAACAGGTCTGGTTCAGTGCTGAGGAACACGGACAATTGTTAACAGGTCTGGTTCAGTGCTGAGGAATACGGACAACTATAAACAGCTCTACAACGTTGTGTATATTGTCGTTCGACTTTCGTTTATGATGGAGTGTACTCGACCTTAATTCAAGAAGTTATATTTTGAAACATGGATTTACCAAATTTACGTAAGTTTATCATAGTTATTTTTAGCTCTTTTGTGCAATGTGATGAACGTAAGTTGACCAGTTATTTTTAGCTCTTTGGTTCATTGTAATGAACCTAAGTTGACCAGTTACTTTTAGCTCTTTGGTGCATTGTAATGAACCTAAGTTGACCAGTTATTTTTAGCTCTTTGGTGCATTGTGATGAACGTAAGTTGACCAGTTTTTTTTAGCTCTTTGGTGCACTGTAATGAACCTAAGTTGACCGGTTATTTTTAGCTCTTTGGTGCATTGTGATGAACGTAAGTTGACCAGTTATTTTTAGCTCTTTGGTGCATTGTGATGAACGTAAGTTGACCAGTTATTTTAAGCTCCTCGGTGATGAAGTGTAATACGTTTTTGACAAACTGTATTCCGTCTTTGCGTATTGCAGAATTATCTTCTCTTGAAAGCAGGTATCGATTGTTACGTGATTTGTTTGTGAGAGTAACGTCATCATTTTTTGAGAAAACGACGTATATTTCTCACACAAACCAATGACGTAACAATCAATACCTGTTCTCAAGAGAAGATAACTCTGCAATACGCAAAGACGGAAGAATCACCTGTATGTTTTACTTTCATCGTCCGAATCTAACGTTGTTTGCTGGGCTCGAGAAACATTCGGTAAATCCTTATATTTATTTGTGCGCAAAATAGATGTTATACTACATCTACAGCTTTAATATACACGTAATTATTTAAGTTCAATAAATATCACTGTAATAACTTCTATGTTCTCCGCAGTGATTCTTAAGTGGGGTGATAATTACTTTATAAGTAGTCCCAAAAAATTTCATTTTTCAAATTAACTTATCAATTCGTCCTAAAATGACCCCACAAATTCGTCCGGTGTTTAGAAAACTTAAGACTAGATACAGTAATAATATTAAAAGACAAAGCCTGAAAAGAGCGAACCATTTGGTAATCTCTAATATTTACTGATTCAGCTGTATTTAATGTTGGTCGAAGTCGAGGAACAACAATAAAAATCAAGTTCTAATGATCTTTTTAAGACGAACATTTATGTAGAATATTTATCGCCGAGGTTCATTATCGCTTGGTTCAATAGGCATATTACATATCCAAGAATTTGTACACAGTTCACAAAATTTAAATTATACCAACCGAAGTCGTGCTTTCAAGTGCAACTTAATGGTGTTCCCAGCCCAATGTAGATATGTTCCCCGCTGGAATCGTCTTTTCCGGATACACCCCGCGTATTACATAAGGTATAGTACACGGTTTCCAAAAGTTAAACGTTAAAAACGTCACCCCAGTGAGAGTTTGTTATACCTCATCTGTTTACAGAGCATCTGATTGGAATGAGTAGATCATTTGACGTGGAATAATTCCCTTTTGTGCTCGAGATTTCAAATTCATATTTTTCTTAATTCGGGACGTTAAAATTTGAGTATGGGGTATCATTCACGAGTTTAGAGTGACTGAAGCAGCAGACAACCATGAACCATAGGCCATACACTGTCTACTGTTGTGTTATCCTAGTTCGGTATAGTGATATGAACTTGTAATAGCGAAACAAAGAATCATGTTTCCCTGTCACAATGTATAGCTTGTATTTGATGAATTCAATAGGAAGTTAAGTAGACGCGTGATTTTGTTATTTATCGTGTTTATTCAACTCAAAATAGTTCATTTTCAAACGAAAAATCAGCGCGGGAGTTCGCTTGGGTTGATAAATGTATTCATTGGTGTTTAAAAGGTACACAGATAAACACATGTAACAAGTTTTATGGTTTATGCTTGGACACGGGTCGTCATTGCAAAGTATATCACAGNAGGAAAAAAAAAAAAAAAAAAAAAAAAAAAAGTAAATATAAAGATTGCGACAAAGCATCTCGTAAACACTTAAGATGTTATGCAACATCGTTCCTTTCAAACATGTTGACTATCAGACGGTAGCATTGAAAATATCTAGTTCAATCCTTAACTCAGTAACTAATTCATCATGTTTATTGTTTTTAAATATGGTAATGAATCATGAATGTTTTTCGCACCTCTTTAATCATGTTTCAAAAGGGCAATATGTGTATTACACTCAAGAATGGATATACATTGTATACAACCTTCAAAAGATTTTCAAATTTGAAATATTTTTTAATGTAAATTATCAAACTCTTTCACAGAGCGCATATAATATGAAGGCTTCTGTATAGACTGCCCATGTACACCTAATAGCAAGACGCTAGCTAAGTACGTAAAACTAGGGCTACATTGTGTACCCCATAGATCTCTGGCACACATCCTATCTTATCAAAATCAAAATAAATTAAAACAACAAAAATAGCATTGTTATAAAAAAGGTTTTTTAACCTGCCGCTCGGCCGTACACGTATATCTTGTAATTTGAATTTAAACCAACGTGTATAAACTTCATGACTGAATTCCGAATTAGCTCTACGAGAGCGTGACTTCTCGGGTGAAGAACAATTATTACTTTGAGATTTTTAATTATAAACGTGTACTTTAGAATTGTTTCATGGCCAATGCCAGAGATTCAGAGATTTTTTATTATCACTCAGGCACACTATTGTGCGCAACAAGAGGTCATCATAAAGTACAATATAACAATGATATGGTTGACCGTAAAGCAATCATCTTACTATGCTAGCGTACAATAGTGGAAACTATTACACTCCTCATACAATGATAAACACAATATTACACTGTACTATCATACCTTATTATAATAGACAGTATAGCGCACTGGTCATACAATGACACTCATCATACACTGTGATATACATTATTACACTCATTTTACAATACTATTACGATGGTATAACACATAGCATTACATTCACACATACCGTTCGTTCACACTGTGGTATAGCAGGCACTGTTGCATCCATCTTACAGTACAATCCTACAATAATATTATTACAGTATTACACATATATTACTCGCACTCCATGATACATATATTATAGATAGTATACCACACCATACAGTGCAATCATACCATGGCATAATAGAGACTATACTACTCATCATACCATATAATATTACAAAGGTATAATAGACAGTGTTACAATCCCATCATACAATACTGCAATAGACAGATAACAAACAAACCATGATAAGCAAGCTGTAACCACACTCATCTTGCAATACAATTATGTTAGGTTTAGCAAATGATCAGTAATATCTATATGTATACAAAAGTTTACAGTTTGATGTGTGAAATTCACATATTATTTTTTAATTGTCTTTCTAGTAATTGTATGAACAGCGATAGATTTGATAATATTCTAACATTACATATTGATATTAATCCTTTCATTTTATGAACAGATGGATTAGAGGTGTAATAAATAGGTATATATTTTCTGCGGATTTGACTTACATAAGCATTTGAACATATAAACAAATAATGATACTCGCTTCCAACTCCAGTAAAACAAAGCGGACAGATTCTGCCTTCACGTGGTGTTCTAGTCCATCGCCCGCTGACCTATATACGGTTCCGCTAGCGACTCCATAGAAGCCAAACTGTAGCAGTATATATAAGCTTTAATTAAGCCTACTCAGTTTGATACGCCGGTATATTTAGTATCATAACAACTACAATTTAAGACATACATTGTAACCAACTTTATGAAACTCACATTTTATCGTTTGGGATGAAAAAATATTCATCATTTTCAAATTTGAAGAAATGTGTTGTAAAGCTGATGACACGTAAAATTACTGAAGTCGGACTTGATATCTGTGATATTATCTTAAACTGTATAATAGTTTGTGTTTTAAATACCCGCACTGTACTTAATGAGCTCCAACGTTAGCGCTATGAAGTTTACCCGGAGTATTTAATGTCACAGTGTCGACTGAACGAATTCCATCTGACGTTAAATGTACATTATTTTATCGATAATATTGCAACATCGAAGTTGATATTTTGTGACACTCCAGGAGAAGAGTTTAGATACGGCATCTAGACAATGTTACTAGCAGGTAAAATATCCAAATATGATAATGTTTTGTATAAAACTTATAATGTGTACCAGTGTGCTGTATAGACTAGTCGTGTACAAATATGTTCTCTATTTTTAAACCTACATCTGGTCTATATGGAATTTTGCGTTCATATGCTTGTAATTTAAAAATGAGTTTGAAAAATGAGATGTGAAATCGTTTTTGACACATTGAAAATAAATTTTTAATCACGATTAAGTGTAAACTATATATCAACAAGATGTCCATGCTCTCTCTCTCTCTCTCTCTCTCTCTCTCTCTCTCTCTATCTCTCTCTCTCTCTCTTTCTCTCTCTCTCTCTCTCTAAAAAAAAACCATAACAAAATTTGTATTAAATGTTGGTTGAAGAATGAAAATGAGTGTGAACATTAATACTGTAATTATTCTGTAATGCTGAAAATGTTTCAAAAATAAAAAAATAAAAAGAAGAAGTCCATTTAGTCACGTAACATGTCAGAAATTACAACTTATGTTCATAAACTCATGTATAGGCAAAATCAGGTTTCTCTATAAACATGGATTAGTTAACAGAAATACATTACATTTCACACTAACATATGCACTATGTTTTTTTTAATAGATATAAGCTTAAGTTGAACATTACAGACTAAGTCACTGATTTGTTAGCAATTACAATTGACTTCCTGTAATATCTATCATGTGATATACAGTAAAGACGGATTTTACCGACACTTGACTTTACAGACATCCTGTTATAACTGATATATGATATACAGTAAAATATGTTTTTACCAACATCCGACTTTACAGACATCCTGTAATAACTGGCATATGAAATACAGTAAAACCTGATTTTACCGACACCTGACTTTACAGACAGTTTGTAATAACCGACATGTGATATACAGTAAAACCTGATTTTTAACCGACACCTGACTTTACAGACATCCTGTAATATCAAACATGTGTTATACAGTAAAACCTGATTTTACCGACACCCTGAATTTACAGACATCCTGTAATAATTGCATATCAATAGACTTTACATACACAAGCATTGGGCAAATACAGTGAAAACATTAGTATGATATGTAATGTACTTTTTGTTTGTAGATCCGTGATATATTTTAAATATATCACTAAAGTTTCTTATATTTTAACAATTTTCTGTTTTTATTGTCTTCGTATGAACAACTATTTTTTTGTTTATTATTTCCATAAAGCGGCCAGCGGTTTCGGAGCCCTCCAACAAGATACACGTTTTGGTCAAACTGTCGCCCTGGACATAATCGGAAACGATAAGTTATTCCAAAGTCCTTCCAAAACTTAAAGAATGGCAAAATACCGGGTCAAGACTGTCAAAATGAAATCAGCCTTCCGCGTAGGGCATTGCTGTAAGTGGATGTACATGGCCATGGTGATTTCACTAACCATCTTGATCAGCCTCGAACTCAGTTTATATGGTCAACTAAAGGAAAAGATTTCTTTGCAGAAAGAGAGACGAGGTCGAAAACACCGAGGGATTTTGGAATCAAGCAATGATTTACTTCGCCAACAGGAATCAAAGCATGCAGCAAGGAGCTGGAAATCTGAATCCGACTCCGATATAAAAAAATCTAAAAAGATATTTCGTACTGGCCAAAGAGTAGAAAAAACCATGGATTTAGTCGAAGATAGAGTTAAACAAGGAAAAGGGGGCTCCATCTACTGTGAGGGGAATTTAGAAGTCTTCAATTTGGATATAGTGTTAATGAGAAACGTCCTTCTGGACACACGACAACTCAAAAGTAAAATCAAAGGAGGTGAAACAATTCAAGAGGTTATGGGTCAAGACGAAAGTGCTGAACAAGTGACATTAAAACCAGGATTTTTCCGGATTCCCTGTGCGTCAATACCATTACAAAAATTTTCACCAAGGTCGTATTTTTCAAAATGGTATCTTGCGTTGTCCGAGAGAGAAATTGACATCCCTTCTAAATCTACAGAAATTTCCAATTTTACGGTTTTCATTAAAAGAGGAGACTATGCCAATATGTACTGGACGATTATAGAATTGTACAACACCTTTCTAACGATACGCCTGTTCGGGAAAGATCCAAAATCCTCGTCTGTAGTACTGGTCGATGCTCATCCACTAGGCAAACTGGAAAATCTGTGGACTCTCTTGTTCGGAAACGTTATTCGAATAGGAAGTATGCACGGTGATATATTCATAAAGGAAGCTGCGTGGGTGATACCGATATCGGCTTCCCCTATTGGCCAGGCCATTCCAAGTCTTCCATTTATACGCGATTTCAAAATGGCACTTTACAAGGCAGTCGGGATTAATGTAATTGTACCGATGTGCGGAAAAGGATTAAATCAAACGATCATCACTTTAATTTTAAGACATGACTACGTTGCACATCCCAGAAATCCTTCAGGGAGCGTAAAGAGAAAGATATCGAACGAAAAAGAACTTATTAAACATTTAGATACAAAGTTTCCAGGAGGCCGTTTAAACGCTGTTCAGTTAGACAACTTTTCGATAGAGGAACAAATTCGGATTATATACAACACTTCCATTTTAATAGGGGTGCACGGTGCTGGATTGGCGCTTACCATTTTACTACGTCCCGGTGCTTCCATGTTCGAAATGTTCCCATCGACGTACAAAAGATCTCCGAATCAGCATTTTCAACAATTTGCGGTGTGGGGAGGGAGTTGGTACGAAAGTTGGTTCAGCAATGATAAACTATCCCCGAAGAACGAGTGGATTCGGATTCCTACGGAGATACCCACACAGTTGATTGAAAAATCTCTTCGTCGGATGTGTAACACATTAACATAACCTCAAAGGCGCTCTTTTTACTGATACTTTGATGCACTTTACTTTATGGGATTTTAATCCTATGCAACTGATTAGCACGGATTCACTGGATTTGTAGCATGATTTTGTTTTGAATAGTTGCTGATCAGAAATTGAAACATGATATCAGAAATCACCTGTTTATATAATCTATTAGACTAGAATTTTAAACAAAACTTTTTGTCTGTACAATTCAGCATTGGTTCGTCTGATTCTAAAGAAAAGTGTTGTGAATCCAATTTTGTTTTACATCGTTATAAAATCAGGTGACCAGTGGACTGGCATTACATGTATAAATGACCATTTATGCAATCAACACATCATTTACGGGTGTCAATATTTCTCACTCAACGTTTCCAATTCATGATTCCTCTCTTTAAAACTACATTATCTGTTATGACTGTAGCGCATGCGATGCTTATTTTTGTGCAGTGTACATAATATATATGACCCAAATTGTATGATCTTAAATGAGTTTTCATTTCATATAAGATTTTATGAAACGAGTCTTAGGAGCTTTTGTTTTTGCGAGCCTTGGCGAGCAAAAATTAAAACTTCGAGACGAGTTTCATAAAAGTTCATGAAATTAAAACAAATTTAAGATACTTTTTATCACATAACACAGAAAACTTAGATTTTGACAGGTTTTAAAGCCAAAATGTATAATCAAACGGAGACAGCGATTTTGTTGCGCCATTTACAATTTATGACGTCACGTCATTGTCCATATTATGACGTCACAATCGATTTCTGACTGGCACAGCCAATGAAAAACGCTCCAGGGTATATTACTCTAGTGACATATGTAAAAATATTACACGGGTGAATTCACTGGATAACAGGCCGATTATGTGATAAATATGATATATAAGATTAATTCTAAACGGTACGGGTTTATAAGTGTAATTATGTTCTTCAGAAACTGCGATTCATTCCCTACCGGTCTTTCATATCCAGAATTTAAACACTCTCATCGTTCCGATTATGTTAGTCGGCATTGTTATTCGATATATTATTGTTTTTTTAATTCACATCTCCATTTTTACGGGTTATTACTGGGTAGGTGTAGGTTTTATGTAGTTCAAATTTTTGGGATTAACACTTTTACTTATGGGTTCTTAAATCTTCTTAATATAATTTCCAAACTTGCAAAGTGAATTTTCTTGGATACTTGGATCTAGATTTTTTTTTAAAATCGTAAATCACTTTATTTTCGCGTGTTTGTATTTTTAGCAGACGACTCGAGATATTCATTCGAATTAGCGGAATGCACAAATCGTGAAATGTTACAGATTTTCAGTTTAAATTTGTTATAATAGACAAAAGGTTAGTGCTGGCGGAATGGATTTGTCGTCTGTATAATTACGTAATACGAATATTGGGGTAGAAAGGTTTGACATTAAGGTACTAGTATTTACATGTGTTGATGTATGTACGAGTTTGTGTCGCTTTTATGTTTTCAGAAGAGAATTTCCATTCTTTCAATAGTTATTTTAGAATGAAATTCCTTTCAGATTTCAAATACATTAATCGTGGTTGTATGTATTATATAAATGTGGCAAACCTTCGATATAGCTTTAAGATTGAAGCAAAATAAGTGCTCGTGAATACTGAATGAGTAACAGTATATTTATGGGGGCG
>NW_018480064.1:474638-532224 GCF_002113885.1 Mizuhopecten yessoensis | reverse complement strand
GGGGGGGGGGGGGGGGGGGGGGGTGACTAGGTGCCTTTTTTCATTAAGACTGTGATACACTATGTGATCCTGGTGTGACTGGGTGTATGTCAATGGGGTGTGTGACTAGGTGCCTTTTTTCATTAAGACTGTGATACACAATGTGGGTGTATTGTGGGTGTATGAACCTATGTGTACATTCTTCTGTTATTAAACAATACACATTAAATTTGCGATTCACTTGTCTCTATGATACACTGCAGTTTGTTACTAACACCTAGTCTGGGCCACATGTTTAATACGTTTTTCAATATATACCACACTAAGAATTTCGAGAACATTTGACATACCCTAGTCGGGTGAAGTGAGGTTTTTATTTGAATCAGATTGCACTGTGACAGAGATATGCTTGTGTACCTGCCTAATAACGTAGAAGGAAATACTTGTATTTTTACGTGAAATGACATGACGAATTAAATGTTACAAATATTGGATCGATATAGAAACAGTCTTATGACAATGTGTACTACAAACTCTTTTCTGCATTATTTCGTGTTTTTTTTTAAAATTTATTCTTTATTCAAAAGCTTTGTCTACGACACTACAATCGCTTGAGATCAATATTGCTTTTATATACCAATGAAAATAGAAGCGTTGGATATTTTATAGAAAACATCAAAAACATAGAAAGTACCCGCATTTCAGCTGACTAAAATCAACGTGGGAATTGTGACTATAAGGACATGTCACGTGCTATTACTGATGACATATTTCAGTAGGCGTTACAGCACATAATATAATGTAATTACTTTATTAAATATATCTGCACTTATATAGCCTGTGACATGTCCCTGCATTCGTGACACTTTGGCCGCATTTGTTTATCGCGGCCCAAAACGGTTGAACCGGTTGGACCAAAGTTGTTCGTTTATTAAATTAGTTAGGGCCTAGTTATATCTGATGCTTCTTTCAGGCGAGTCTTGACAAAACCTTACAAGATGGATTGACAAGATTAACAGTCAGATTCCAATTAACAGTTATGTACTATATTAATAGTATTCAAAAATACTACTCAATACGTTATTAGTAGTTTGTATATATCAATAGTATTCTAGAAAAAGTAGCATAAATCATCATTACAGGTCTGCTAGGATTTATATCCGAAAATGTTACATTTACAAACCGAAAAAAAACCCAGTTGGACCGGATACGCGAAAGGGGCACTTCTCTCAAACTTTTGTTGTCGTTTCAAGTGCGTTTTGAGCATTTCTGATCTAAATTTGTAAATGTGTAGACCCTAGCCGAGATACAGCACAATCCTCATTTACAAAAGGAACGAAAACGAATACCACTGGCGAGTCCAGCTTATACCACTTATTACAACTCCAAATGACTTCCAATAAAATAGGTCAACAATACGAAATATCATTACATCAGTGCCGACAAGTTTAACAGATTCCAATTGAAATTAATGTACTATAGTATCATCATTATTATTCAGAAATACTACTCAATATTTTATAAGTAGTTTGTATATATCAAAATATTCCAGAAAAATAATAATGTTAATCACCTTTGCGCCAAGACTCATTCAGCCCTGAAATTCCATAATGAACTATTCCAACCTTTGAATTGGAGGAGTTCAGATGTCTTGAGGGGTGAATGAGTTAAAGGATTAGGGATGGGACACAGACACTGCCCTGACGGCACCTGTGTAACTGAACTGTGTGTAGTATTGTCTGTGAACAGACCAGATCCAAAATTAGACCATTACCACTACCACTGCAAAAGCACGCGCTGACGCGACAAGAAACAGTTCAAACATTTTTCCTGAAACCAATAAACCACAGTATGGATTTCACTCGAGTGTGAAGTTCAGCATTAAGTCAGACAGCTGTAAAAGCTCCATCGACTGTGGGCGAGAATTACGGTTGCGTCCCAACCGAACACACACGAGAGGTGTAAATGGTCGTCGACAAAATACTACTAGTAGGTGTGATGTGTTGGTCGCTACTCTAGTGGAGGTGAGAAAAGCCCTTAGGATCTAATCTAAGGGGACTGTGTCGTCAAAAAAGTGGCAGTTTTATTGGCTTGTCAAGAGATATATCACAAGTCTCAGAATAATCTATTTATGAACTCGCTTCCTACGTCGTTTTTATACTTGAATATGGTGTTGTACTTTTTGCATATATGGTTTGTGTGTTTAATTTCTTTTTTAATTTAATGTTGGAATTGAAAAAAAATCATCTATTCTTGGTGGATAACAAGGCATGAAACACTTTTCTTAATAAAGACTTAATGATGTATGTGGTATTACTGTGATAGGGAGACTTAATGATGTATGTGGTATTTCTGTGACATGGAGATTTAAGGATGTGTGTGGTATTACTGTGATAGGGAGACTTAAGGATGTATGTGGTATTACTGTGACAGGGAGACTTAAGGATGTACGTGGTATTACTGTGACAAGGAGACTTTATGGTGTATGTGGTATTACTGTGACAGGGAGACTTAAGGATGTATGTGGTATTGCTGTGACAGGGAGACTTTATGGTGTATGTGTTATTACTGTGACAGGGAGACTGTAGTATGTGTGTGTTACATTGCAGTGATCATCCAGAGTTTGTCCAAATTAATTTACTATCTTTAATGCCTTGCTAATAATGTATGTACAGTATTTCAATATTTGGAGCCTTGACTAAGTCCTTAGGGGCGAGGTGGAACCCTGAATGCATTTGTGGTAGCCTATGTGTATCCATATTTTATACAGAAATAACATATGAATACACTGTATCATTGACTGTGTCTACCATTTCCATTTCCATGTTATGACCAAGTGACTAAATCCTAAGGAATCATCAGTCCCAGCCCAAGGTTGAGATATAAACCATTCCACGATTTGATCCAGACACTTAGTTCCCGTGCATGTAGCATGACCGTCATCTCATACAATTAATGATAACTTCATTTGCTATATCTTGGTGTAAGACTTTTGTGTAATAAATACCAATAAAACCGGTGCACTACTTCAGACAAGTAGTACAAGCAATGTATTTGAACAAAGGGACATAACTCCATAAATTATATTGCATGTTAGATCTGTAGTGGAACTGGACTGGGTCGATGGTTGGCGATCAGGTAGCTCAATTGGTAGAACGTCCGTCTTGAGTTCGGAGGGACCTGGGTTCGAACCCCGGTCTGGCCCTTGTTTTTTCTCTTTCTCCTGTTACAAAATTCGGGAAGCTTGCGTACCCTTGTTATATTTTGGTGTAATGCTTCTGTGTAATAAATACCAATCAAATCGGTGCATTACTTCAGGTAAGTAGTACAAGCAATTTATTTGAACAAAGGGACATAACTCCATAAATTCGGGAGCCAACTCCATTTGATATTCTCAAAATTCCATGCCCCTCCATAAAAGCATAATATGTACTAAATATCTTTGAAATTGTTGAAGTACATGTTCTTCAATTCATATTTTTATACAAATTCGTTTTGTCAACAGACAGATGGTCAGATAGATACATGGACAGACAGACAACCCAACTGCATTATAACGCCTCCCCCATATTATTCATTTGTTTGGTCTTGTGGTAGGGAAACACAATTGACAAGGGTCAAGTCTGGGTGAATCATGATTTATCGAGGCAAAAGAAAGAATCGCTCTTCTCTAATGCAAAATCAATAAAGTATTTTACTTTCTACTAATATAGAACAATAATAACATAGCATTGAAGATTAGAACTGTCGTCCGCAGATGGTGCTAGTTAATACATTATTGTATGACATTGACGTTCGGGTCAACTTACTGAAATGGGAACTCGTTCGAGAATATTTTGGCTCTTTACATAGTATCAATGAAGATAGGAGACACGATACATACACGCATGCATGCATACATACATACATACATACATACATACATACATACATACACGCATGCATGCATACATACATACATACATACATACATACATACATACATACACACATACATACATACATACATACATACATACATACATACATACATACATACATACATACATACATACATACATACATACATACATACATACATACATACATACATACATACATACATACATACATACATACATACATACATACATACATACATACATACATACATACATACATACATACATACATACATACATACATACATACATACATACATACATACATACATACATACATACATACATACATACATACATACATACATACATACATACATACATACATACATACATACATACATACATACATACATACATACATACATACATACATACATACATACATACATACATACATACATACATACATACATACATACATACATACATACATACATACATACATACATACATACATACATACATACATACATACATACATACATACATACATACATACATACATACATACATACATACATACATACATACATACATACATACATACATACATACATACATACATACATACATACATACATACATACATACATACATACATACATACATACATACATACATACATACATACATATATATTACATACATACATACATAACATTCAAAATATGTTGGTTGATTCTATATATCTCTGAACACAAACACGAATAGCAGAATTAAGATATTCACTAAGGATACTACTTCATTTGGTCAGTATATTAACATTAAACATTAGATGTTCATAAAGGTTAGGTCCAAGTTTGAGTTTAAATTTAAATTGGTGTCAAGCTGTAAATGAGACAGAGATATTAGCATATTTTGTCTTTCAGACATGTATCTAGGGCAATGCAGAAGGAAGTGACTCCCATCTTCATTATTATAACCACATATACAAGGGGGATGATCAGAGTTCAACTGACTTGCACAATTTCGAAGTTGACATAATATTATGTTAAAAGATCTAGTCCCTTCATATTTGAAAAAAAAATAGCACATACATCTTCATTATTTTAGTTTATGACATGATGAACAAATGGTTTTTTGAGTTCACTAATTACAATCATAGAGATTTCCTATCGAGTTTGTGTTTGAGTGACCTAAATATATGCATCTTATTATATGTATTATTATATATGAAATTCATGTGATCAGACCACAAACCATGGCTGTTAAAAAAATACCCAGATATTTGCTTTTTTTCATTTACCACAGAATTAATAAGAAATATGAGATTAGAATGCATTTCATCTGCATTTAATTTATTTGATATAAGAAGACCTTCTGTTTCACTAGGATTAAATAGTATACCCCATCTATGAGCCCAGATAGATATCCTATTTAGATCAATGTTTAAAATTTCAGCATTGTTATCATTTTCTATAAATACAAATATTGAGGTTTCATCTGCAAAATATTTCACATTTGACTCAATTTCATTTTGCTGTGTCATTTATATATAAAAGAAATAAATATGGCCCGTGGACCGAGCCCTGTGGGACACCGGCTGTAAGCTATATATATATAAGTGTACGCCAAGTAGACTTGTACCCATCAATTATTACTCTTTGCTGTCTATCAGTTAAATAATTAGAAAGCCAACTAAGAAAATTGCCTTCAATACCAATTTTTTTCTTGGTACACAAGTCTATCATGTCAGACCCTATCAAGGGCCTTACTAATATCACAAAACACAATTCTGGCCTCTTTTCTTTTATCAAGTTGCTTGAGAATTGAATCATATATTGCTAATAGCTGGTTAACTGTAGAATCTTTGGGGAGGAATCCAGATTGGTTCTTAGAAATTATATGATTTCTTGAAAGATAATTAAACAGATATTTGAACATAATTCTTTCAAGCATTTTACTAAATAGAGGAGTAATAGAAATAGGTCTCTAGTTTGATAGGCCACTTCTCTCACCTTTGCCCCTTGTATACAGCTGTGACATTGGCATTTTTCCAGACTTTAGGTAATTGACCGGATTCCACTTATTTATTAATATTATGTAATGGCTTTACAAGAGATTCAGATACACTTTTGATAAACCTAGAGTGAATTGCATCAGGACCTGCAGACTTTTTTGGATGACAATATATTGATAGAACAAAGAACAAATACATAAGTATGTTCCTTAATGTCTGTGATAGTAATGTAGCAGTGTCATTATCTAATGACAATGTATTATTTATTTTAGTTGGATTTAGTAATAATAATAACTGATTGCAATGTAATGATTACATGCACGTGTCACAGTAGATACTAAATGGTGGCTTATTTTTCAACTTTCATGTAAACCTTAGTGTCTGACGAGGGTCAGGGGTTATACCACGGAATTAGATTAGTTATCTAAGTCCGTGGTTATACTACTTTTATAACTTTGTTTAGTGGTCAGTTATTGGTCAGTGTGAGGCTGCGCAGTGAACTGCGCGCAAATAGACAATGACTCCCGTGCGAGGCTTCATTGAGGACAGATGATCAATATTTTACATCTCTCACTTTTTGGATTGCTAGGCCACAGATTACTTTTATTTGTCACCACACTGTGTACACCAGTACGGGTTGTTTCCCTTGGATTAAGACCCTCTTCCCTATGAAGAGGTTTTTTTAATGACCATGAAATAAATGATGAACCGAGCACAGTGTTTTCAGTGATCTTCACGAGTACCAACGACCCTAGAGAGTAGCAACCAGCTACAACAGTTAAAACAATTTTATATGAAGCAATATAATTAAAGATCCATAGCCTGTCTGTGATAATAAAAATAATAAAAAAATGTTCCTGATATATGTCTGTGATAACCAGCCTGAAACAATTAATACATGATCCTAATATGTTTGTTATAGTTAATACAAATTTATAACAAGTCTGAAATCATTAATAAATGTCCATAACCTGTCTGTGAATTTGTACGGGTAATAAAACAGTTAGAGAAAATCAGTGATGAAAATCAAGATAAAACATTTTAATGACTAAATTGTAAATTAAGATTGTAGTAAGATCGTTTTCCTTCAGTTATGAAATACACAGGAACAGCCCTTTTCGACCATTTACCCCAATCTACCTTCTAATATTTAACCTTTTGAAATAATGTAATACCGCTATATCCAGACGTATTATTAAGTTAAATCACAAAAGACAACATTTACAGGTCATAAAAAATGTGGTTTGAATGTTAATAGACATTCAGGTATCTTTGCACTGTACTAAAAAGAACCCATATCAGTGATTTTTTTTCTACTTCCTTTCTACAGGGGCATGTGCCTGTTGATTTGGGAAAATATCACCCACAAACCAAAAAATCATGATTTGGGGAAATTAAGTGATGTTTTGCATTGATTTTGGGAAAAACAGCAAAAATTATCTTGCGGAAGGGGCCTTTATTAGGCCCCAAATTAACCTCTTAAAAATCACTGCATATGCATGTACATTAATAACATTACTCGGAATTAACTTAATTTGTTACACTCTCCATACTGTTTGTACATTGCTGGTATTGTATTGTATGTATTGCATGTATTGTATTGTATTGTCTGTAGATATTGTAAATATATCTTACTTTTGAAACCGATGGGTCAAACGACCCAAGGTAATAAAGAACTTGAACTTGAACTTCATCTTCATCAACATATAGGGACAATCCAAACTTCAGGTTGAAGCATAATGTCCAAGAAAGTATGTAAAACGAACTAGAAAATAGCGTTTAAAGTTTATTTCAGCTGAGAGGAACCTATCAACAGTTTAAATGAACTTATCGCTGGAAGTGGTTTGTCTTCTATGGAATCCAACCACCATCATATTTCCCAATTGGAAATATGGTTTTAACGAGTTAATTCTAATTGTCAGCACAATCAACTGTCGAATAGTTTAAAGACATCACGTTTTACAATATCGGTATAGTCTATATGGTTATATATTTAATTCTGGAGTTATTCTAATTTGTTGTAGATATGTAATGTCATTTTTGCCTTTGTTTTTCTTGAAAATTATAACGTGACACTACCCCAACTGAAACACTTCTATGAAGAAAAGTTTCTTTCTATATAGTTGCAAATTAATGGTATCGAATAATAAAAATACTGCCTCATACATTGGGAAAATGTTCCATTTTGGGTAGCATCACGTTATGATGCATGAAAAGACATTCGTTGACGTTTGTTCACAGCAATAATAACACCACACTGAGGTCTGTAATTAGGTGTTTTACTTACTGATAAGAAAGATGCTTCAAAAAGATTACATTTTGTGATAGTATCGGGCACAGTTATTATAAGAGGTGTCCAGTAAAGCTGGTATTTGTTTACTTGTATTGATATTTCTCATATTTTTGACCGCCCTCCATTCTTTGTTCATAAAATTATCTGTTTCTATATTGGTACAATAATCTATCCAGTAACTTTCTTTGGTATCATTAATAACCTTTTTTAGAGTGGTCCCTTTTCCGCCTGTAAACCTGTAAATGACTCTTGATTAAAACTTCTTCGTGCCTTATTATAAGCTCTGCGCTTATCACGTACAACACGTGAACACTCCCCGTTCCACCACGGTACAGTAGATCTATTAATATACTTTTTCTGCTTAATAGGAATACACTCAGTAGCAATTTTTAAAATACCATTTACGAGCTTTTCATGGTTTGTTTCTATATTTTCACTTAGGAGTGCTGGAGTTATCTCCCTTGCATTGGATGACGTGTAGCCCTCCCAGTTAGCTTTTGCTAAATTCCACTTGGGCTTTGTATTTGTAAAAGTTATAGTAGGCATACATCTATATTTTATAATAATAGGATCGTGATCGCTATCAAATTGTCATCGTAAACACTGTATAAACATTTAGCCGATATGAATCAATCAATCAATCAATCAATCAATCAATCAATAAAATATTTTATTATAGTGTCACATGTTAATATACATAAATCAAATAAGTCAATATATTACAAATACAGGTAAAACTATATTAACATCCAGCCATTACTGGCTTATGAGACACTTAATAAACGATAATACACACTTTGAAATTAGTCGTGCAGTATAAAATAGCTACTAACGTTGCAATATATAATGATATAATGTACAAGTAAAATATTGTAACCAAAATAACAATATACGTACATTTAAGTGTTAAGACAGATTATAACCTATTTAATAAATAATAATAACCACTAAAATAGGTAGAAATTTCATAAAAATACTCTCCGCCTGCGGAACATTAAAAATACAGTCTTGCCTAAGAAATATTGAATATCTACATTGTCCATCAACAAATTAAACTTTTCATCATTATCACAGATATTAAAAGTATCACATAATTGTCTCATACGGTAAAACAGAATAAAACGCAAGTCACTATAAATAGGACATTCACATAAAAAATGAACTTCTGTTTCCACGGTGTGTGGACAAAATGGACAAAAACGTTCATTAAGGGGGGTCGGGGGACTGTTAAAACGACCAGTCTCGATCATAAGGGCAGCACTGCCACATCGCAATTTGGTCAGAACGCTCCGGTAAGGCCTAGGCATGTATTGTCGAACATAATGCTCCGGTTTTGAATCTTTTTTGAATTTCCGGTAAGTCCGTAACTTATTACCGTTTACCAATCCGCGGTCGTTCCAGAGATTACCAAACCATTCACTTTCGTCTATTAGTTTTATCTTTGTCCTTATTACTTTCATGGCCGACGGAGTAAGTTTGGTACCGGATTCTAAAATGTCAACAATGTTGTATTTATTCCCAAGTTTAAGTACACGAGATTCCCACGAGTAACGTCTTCGTTTAGACCACACATGTATTTTGTTTAAAAGCCGATTAGGGTCCGCAGATCCGACACGACAGTATAATTTAAAAACTTCAGTCCTCTGTTTACTGAGGAGAGATAACCATCCCATATCGCCTTTCACTCCAATGTTGGATGTGTTTTTTGTAGCACCAAGAAAAACTTTCATCGCGCGATTTTGAACCTTGTTTATCTGTTTTTGCTCACACTGGCCCCATATCGCTGAGCAGTAAAGAAGGATAGGTTGGACCAGGCTTTCATATAGTTTAGTGAAAACAGAATATGTCATTCCTCCCGCGTAATAGAACTTTGAAGTGAGTAATCCAAGCGCACGACTAGCAGACTTCGCTAATTCCGTCACGGCTATATCCATTTTTGCATGATCGTCAAACCAGAGACCCAAATACTTATAGCGATCCATCCGTTCTAAAGAGTGTCCGTCACAGCGAAATGGAAATTGAGTTGGCGGTACATTAGAAGGTCTGAAATGGACTATCTTTGATTTCCCAGCGTTAACTGACAGTCGCCATCTAGTGCACCAAGATGACACTATATTTAAAAGCGACTGGAGATGTTCCTCTGATGACGTCATCAGCACTATATCGTCAGCGTAAAAAAGACCGCTAAGACTAACACCGTCAATATCAAGCCCAAGGCCAGACGCATTTAATTCCTCAATCAGGTCGTTAATATAAATCGCGAATAATGTCGGCGAAGCCAAACAGCCCTGTTTTACACCACGTGACACCGATAGCCAATCAGTATGCAAGCTATTGACGCGTACACAGGAAGTGACGTTGTCGTAGAGTGCGAAGACTGCGTTGTATATTGAACCTTTAATTCCAGTCTGTAGAAGTTTATACCACAAGCACTCTCGATCAACAGTGTCAAACGCTTTACGTAGGTCAATAAAACATGAGTGCGTAGATTGTTTCGTGTTAATCCTGTTCTTTACAACATTATATAGAGAGTATACATGCTCCTGGCAACTCCTATCTTTCCGAAAACCATTTTGAGCGTCGTGAAGGATGTTATGCTGTTCAAGCCAATTGCTTAGTCGACGATTGAGAATATCACAATACACCTTACAAGGTACGGATAGTAAAGTTATGCCACGGTATGTTAACGGATTTCCATGTTCCGTAGAATTCGGTTTCACAATCGGATTAATGATTCCTTGTTTCCACTGATCCGGAACAACTCCGTGGTTAAAACAATGTGTAATTAAAGTGTGTATAATATCAATACAAGCATTGTTTTTTAAAACTTCCGCCGGGATACTATCTATTCCTGTCGCTTTGTTTGATTTTTTTCTCCATATGGCGTCCGCGATCTCATGACGTTGTATAGGTAGGTTTAGTTCAGAGATGTCAAAGTTATGTTTAATGGGCACGGTATTGTTGGTAACATGTTCTTGTATCGAACGGAGATGGGCGTCATCAAATGATTTCTCAGATCCGTCTGTTGCATAAAGGCTTTCGTAGTCTGATCGCCAACGTTCTAGTACAAGTCGTGTGTCGCTAATTATGTTACCCTCACTATCTTTGACTTCCAACGGTATCGTTGATGTTCGCTCGTTAACAATCCCAATTTTACCGATATCCCGCCAGAAATCCCTGGAGTTCGGTTGTTCAAGTTTACTTTGTAAATCCCTTAGTTGTTTCGCTTGATATTGTCTTTTGATTTTTCTATGTAGCTTATCAAAGATATTGCGTTCTGTACAAAAAGCACGCTTAAGCTGGGCTTTTGTAGATTTGTGTATGTCCAAGCACTTAAGCCAATCGCGTTCCTTTTCGCGCACAGAATTCCACTTGTCTTGTAGTGATTGATCCCAGTACGGTTTATACAGTGATTTCTGGTTGGGTCGCACTTTAGATTTGTTATATATACGCATTCCCGAGTTGTCCATTTCTTGATGCAAAAAGCTTACAAATTCATCGTACGCAGAGTTAACGGTGGAGCCGTTTATTAGCTGATTCTCAATGCGTTGAATAGTGGCGTTTATATCCGCTGTGTACTTATCTCCGATGAGAAAGTCATTCGGAACTTTCTTGGCATGGTACCGTTTGCGTGTGACGGGAACATTAACGCGGTCGCCTAAATTGCTTACGTTGTCCAAACCTACTCCATCATTAGGTATGTTCACTGTACAAATTAGGAGGGAATGGTCTGGGTAAGCTGTAGGGACAATACCGCCAGCGTCATGTATTACGTCAGACATAGTAAGCACTTTAAAGTCTGTAAAACACGTCAAATGGTCATGGGGAACGAGCATATAATCAACTACAGATCTCCCTTTTGTAGAAATACAAGTGAAGTTATTCCCATCGGAGTTGTGACGGCCATTTAACATACACATGTTCGAATCAACACAGAAGTCCAGGAAATGATCACCAAACGAATTGACGACGGTATCCATTGCTTCCCTATGTGGGATATGATCTATGCCTTCAATATAGTCAGAACGGTCACCCGTCCTAGCGTTGAAGTCGCCACACACGAACACTATACCTTCGTTTTGATACATATGTACTTGGTGAAGAAGGGCAGAATAAACAACATCTGGATCATACGCACGGTTAGAGTTTTCTGGGGAGTAATAACACACGCAAAGGCACATAGTGAACTCATTCGATTTATCCTTTAATTTCATCCAGTAGACGTCATCATTTTCCTTGTTCAAATCGGATATATCAAAGCACTGTAACACAGAGTTTTTCACAAGAAACCCAACTCCACCAGAACCACGTTTAGCGCGCTTATGTTGATTTGATCTATTGTGACCAAAAAAATGATAATCGTCCATCGATATTTGCTCGTCGTCTTTGAGAAACGTTTCGCATACACACATAATGTCAGTGTCAGAATGTCGCGTTACTTTATTTCTAAAATCAGAGTTTTCATTTGCATGCCTAGACCAGCCGTTAACATTCCAACAACCTAGTCGTAGACTGTCCTAGCGACGGTGTGCATGTCGGTGTTGATCTACGCCTTGGTATCGCCTATCAGGGTTGTAGCGTTGATCGCGACGTTGTTCGGGTCGTTGAAAAGATTCGCGCTGGTGGTGAGCGTTACCATCGTCGTGGTTAGCTGAATGTCTGGACCGTACGGTCCTCCATCCACCCGCGTTAGCACTAGTACTGTCATTGTGTGTGTTACCGTTACCGTCACGGTCGGCCTCCCTCACCTTAACAATCCTATTACCGTACACTTTGTAGTCATTGTGCCTGCCGATTTCACGTAAAACGGTGTGCAGAGAGCGCTGTGTTTCTAATTCGCTTTTCGACATATCGTTGTCGATATATACCCTCGGATAATTACGCGAATATTTCAGGGTTTGCTTTTTTCTCATAACAGACTGTTTTTGGTTTAGGGTTTCAATGGTAGCGATAACGACACCGGGATGATCTCCCCTTGCTAGCTTACGATCTGCTTGGGTTATATTTACACCCGGTAGCTTGAGGCCATCTCGGATCATTGCATTCACTTTCTGTTTTGTAAATTCAGCCCATCCTGTTCCCTGTTCCTGCGGTAATTCCGGTAGATTTCTGATCACGATATTGTTTTTTCGATTGTTTTTTTCGTTATCTGGCCTTGTTTGTAAACCCGCGACCGCTCCCTGAACATCAACATTTAGGTTTTTTATTTGGTCGTCGACCTCCATTCTGACCTTGTTTATTTCATTCGATACAAAACACGTCAAGTCTTTTTTCACAGTTTCTTTATTTGCATTTGGTGTCGATGAACAACAATCCTTTAGTGCTTTCATTTTCCTTTCGAATTCGGCTCTTAAATTTTCGACTTCGCGCTTCACTCCGGTGTCGATTTCGGATTTCATTTTAGACATTTCAGTTTTAATTTTGCTGTCAACAAGTGTAGCCACTCTTTCTGTAACGTTGTTTTCAACCATATCAAGTCTATTGGTAAAAAGCAGATGCATGCTACTCATATTGTCTGTCAACTGTAGCACTAAAGATTCGACCCGGGCAATAGCCGTAGCTGTTTCACCTGTGTTTTGGGTGGGAGGCACCAATTGGGGTGATTCACTATTGACTGTCAAAGTTTGTTTATTTAAACCAGTTCTTAATTTTTTCTTAGTAGGCTGGACGACATAGGTAGTAGATGATTCTGATTCAGAAGAAATGTTTCTCTTTCTGGCCGGGGTGGATGGGGAAATATGTGGGACACTGGTATTTGTTTCAGCCCGTACCACTTGGGGACCCAGGACGACCGACACATACTCATCAAGGCAATTGTCTAGTGTGGTTATCTCCTGGGAATGTTTATAATATGGCATATTGAATGTTTAAGTCGATGTGGAATTGAGTTCAGCAGACACAGGGCTTCCCTATGTCCAGCCTTGCTCGCTCCCAAAATGTACTATTACTTTGTCCTGGTGAGGACTACTCACCCTCTCGTATGTTAGTCTTCAGGCTTCACCTTCAGAGATATAAGGTATGCACACACTTTAAAACTTCAGAATCCACACAATATGACGATAAAATACTTTACACAACAAATACTGCTTAAAAAATCCAGGTAAAAAAGTCCTTAAAACACCTTTAAAGGCACTTTTTAGCGGAGCCGGTTAAAAACGACTGTCCTCAGTATCACGCATGCGCTGCGGTGTAACCATTGTTAGGTCTATAGGTGATATATCTAGAGCAACTCTCGTACCAGATCCCTCATTAAAAAAGTTATGTTAGAGGTATTAATATATTCATATAAGACCTTTCCTTTTGAATCACATCTGGTTCCTCTCCATAAAGTCATCTTCGCCATAAAGCATGATGACTATTAAAATCGACACACAATATATATGGCGTATTGATGTATGTATTGTGTTCAGTATAGTCTTATAATTTATTAGTTTTACAGGTGTTATAAATGATACTGACGGATTTGTCATGCAATTTTATGATGACTCCCACAACCTCCATATTTGTGCTGACGTTTCTTTAACTACGGGAGCCTTTATTATCTGGCCGGTATTTTAGTATTGGTTGGTAAAAACCCGGAACATAAAAATTGATGTCATTTCCAAGCCATGTTTTTCTTGTAGACATATAAAATTAATTTCAGGTCTACTTTCAATAAATTTTAAAAACTCGTTACCATTTCTGATTGCCTATACCGGTGGTTGTTTTAGGATACATGGTACACGCTTTGTGTACCGGTCGTTAGAGAGGTGTCCAGCTTTACACCTAGCACTACTTCAGCCTGTTGTAGAATATATATTAAGATCTCCGACCAACTCAAGCCTGGGTCAGCACGTGTCATACCTGGGTCAGCACGTGTCATACCTGGGCCAGCGAGTAAGTCATATCTGGGTCAGCACGCATGTCATACCTGGGTCAGCACGTGTCATACCTGGGCCAGCGAGTAAGTCATATCTGGGTCAGCACGTAAGTCATATTTGGGTCAGCACGTAAGTCATATCTGGGTCAGCACGTGTCATACCTGGGCGAGCGAGTAAGTCAAATCTGGGTCAGCACGTAAGTCATATCTGGGTCAGCACGCATGTCATACCTGGGTCAGTACGTGTCATGCCTGGGTCAGCACGTGTCATACCTGGGCCAGCGAGTAAGTCATATCTGGGTCAGCACGTAAGTCATATCTTGATCAACAAGTGACATATCTGAATCAGCACGAAAGTTGCATCTGCGCGATCCTATCCACCACCTGAGTTTGCCCCTTGCACAATTTTACGCTTTAGAAACCAACATGACCTTTCGTGTCGAGGTCGTGCTTCCGCGAATATGACTGTTCCACTATTGGGTAAAACAGTTACAAACCAACATGAAAGTGTTCTTTCTTGGTTTGAAACACTTCAATATTTATGATGGTATGCAACACAATTTCGTTAAAACAAGATCTTAAAGATACGCTGCCGCACATCATTGATTATGTCTTCTTAATTTTTCTGATGAAAAAAATCCTGCTTGGCGCTACATCAGCTATAATAGCGATGAATGACTACATGAACCTAGGTTTATTTCAGTGTTATTTGTTAATTGATAATAGTATCCCTTGGGTAAACTTCCCAGTGATGCTTATTTGTATTTTTATATTGTCCCATCAGGTGCGATTCACAGTAAACGAAAGAAAGTTTTCTTTTAAGAATAGAATTTAACTATGACGCCATCAACATTATGACGTCATAGTAGCAAAGTATAAAGCATTTCGGGAAGACACGTGTTTCCTAGTGATCGTCTCGTTTATCACACCAAATGTTTTTTTCTTGTATCTAACTCTGCCGGGATAAACATGGGATGTGGAAGTTCCAAGGTGGTGCCAGTCGCATCCCAGAATACTGACCGGAAGCGGAAACGAGTTCGATGGAGTAAGGCAGTCACGATAATAGAAATTCCCAGAGAAAGGTGGACAAGTGGTCGAGATAATAGAAATTCCCAGGGAAAGGTGTGCAAGTATTCACATTAACAGAAATTCCCAGGGAAAGGTGTACAAGTATTCACGTTAACAGAAATTCCCAGGGAAAGGTGTGCAAGTGCCACTACTAGATACATATCAACGTACAAGCAACGTCCTCCTTCTACAGAGAACAAAACTCTATTAGGGATACCTTCAATCCTGTAATAAAGATTTGGAAACATTGGGTTACGTATAACGGGATGGCTGTGAATTTACCTTTCTTGAAGACGGGGGATAAAATAAGGCCAATGCCTTAGTGTGGACCATCATCAGCTGATCCGTGAATTCTTCCAGGACTGCTCAGCGTGACTCATCAATGGTCACAGTATCATTCAGACTGACGTTCCGTCAAATCCGGATGTGTAGTGCGATTCTTACTTATTTACCATGCAAGGTGACACAACAAAATTCGAAGACGTCATAGAGATTCAACGGACCCGGACAATCTTGTCAAATGACAAGCACTAGATGCATGTAGGTTGGAATACTTTTCTCCTACCAAAACTCTGCTAGGCTCTACAGATGCAGCCAAAGCCATACTTGCTGATTGCGGCCACACACTCCAGTTAATACTGGACTGCAGCCACCCAGATATAACAGACTTGATAGGGAACTCCAAAAACTTACTGTTTCATATAGAAAGACATTCCAGGAGATGCAGATTATTAGACATATGAATTTAGTTGAAACAGCAACAAGAATTCCAGTGACTGAATGGGCTAGTTTTACGCATACTCAATAACGGAACTTTGTATATAACGTTATACCTTAGACGTATCGGTGTGTATATAATATATATATATTACTAAATAATATATAATATAAAAGGATTACATGTCCATGTGAAGGAGGTAAATATAGACAAAATAAGATCAACGACCGACTAAAAAACTAGCTGCTTTCCCCCTTCACAGGATTTGTCAGCAATAAACCTGAAGAGCCCTGTGAAGGGTGAAAGCGGCTAGTTTTTAGTTAATCTTATGTTTTCTATATATATATAGTGTGTGTGTAGTGCTGCTAACCTCACTGCCACTCGATGAAACTAAACTGTCTACATATATACTGCGATGCATTCGTAAATCGGGTGATGGTTATCGTTACGGTAATGGATTTTCCATGTGAAATAAATATATATATTTAGGAACGCCAGGAAGTACCCCAGCGACATATACTACTCGACAGAAGACCACATCGAGGTGCCCCGATTAGGTAGCGGGGGAAATTACAGACAACAACAACAACAACAACGTGGCGGGGGGCCTCCTCGACGATAGCAGGGAGGGGCGGCGGTATAGATTTGACGATTATACAATCACCAACAAACAAAATATTACAAACAGCACAGTTTCGGAGTCAACAAGAATACGGAAGTCAAAATTAGTATTTGCACATTCACTTCCAGTGTTGGTGTTATCGTATATTTCCCCCTTTGTGGGCCCCCATAAGGCTCATACCCCCTTCGTAAGTTAGGACCTCGTCTATTTTACGGCTTACCCCGTGGCAAGACGTTTCTACTTTTCGGCACATTCTAGATCTTCTACGTGGCACTGCAGAGGCTGATATTCTCAAGTCTGAAGTGGAACATCATGGACGTCTTACAAATGCTGGTTGTCGTTGGACTGACCCTTCTGAAATTTGTACAGGTAACTATTGTTATGTTGTCTTTACATTGTGAAGTTTAAAACTTTTTGAAAATGTTTTGTTACTCTGATATCAGTAGACGTTATGTAACGTCCAAACTATTTGGTTGTGCATTTTTAAGAACAAAAAAGTTTGTTAAAGAATATAGTATTCTATATAAAAAATGCCGTATAAAAAATGTTTATAAATCCTTATAAATAAGAAGGTAAACACAAACTTGTGGAAATCTGCAACATAGATGATATATTTCATATCTACTGCCAAATGAAATTAAACACTTTTATGGTTTCTATTTTATATTTATATATGAAAATACTGATGTCATACGAGCTACTCCTCAACTTGTTCGCTGCGTTTCCTCAATATGCCAAACCCAGTCAGTTTATATTTCGAAAGTCGTGCCCAAGGGAGGAGATGGTACACATAGTTGTATACGTGGCCAGTCTTCGCGTGCAAAGATGCTGAGTAGCGTGAGAAAAATGTGTGCACGTGTATTTCACACAAGTGCGTTAAGTAAGTTACAGGCCCGCCTTTGTCTGTGAACAGTCAGGGCATCATGTGTACTTATATTTATGTCCGGACTGTAAGTACAATCTATTTTTAAACGTGCACACAATTTGGTAATATACATGTAGGATTAAGTAAGATGAAATAATGTTGATATTGTAATTATAATTTTACTCCTCCCACTGTATACAAGGTAGTTTGCTAGTTCCTTCTGTTGAGAAGACTATTACAAATTAATGATCACGAGTGTGTCAGGCGTGAACGGTGGGTGTGTATCCTGCAACTCGGTATAATGAGTATGTCAGGCGGGGTCTGTACGGGGTAGGGATCATAAACAACTCAACACAGGTTAACGGATAGAAACTAACCATCTACGTGTAAAGCTGTTGNGGGGGGGGGGGGGGGGTATAAAGATTACAGTATGATGCTATTATTAAACCTATTCATTTCTACTCGATAGATCAACAATAGTCACGTGATGATATGTATGCTTATTTTATGTGATCACTCCTGAAGACACTTTTGAACTCTTACGATTCAATGGTTGGTAATCCATTGGTTTTTCCTGTCTCCGACGATAACTCCTGGTATCCCTCTCTGTCTTTTCCAGAGAAAACATCTCTCGTTTTAAACCGTATACTGTTGTTGCATGACTCATTGGCCGGTGAATACCATTGGAGGATGATCATCTCTCTAGCTTGGTGCTGGTAAACTTCACGCCGAGTTCTTACTATGACACAATGCATGACTACAGCAAGTTTTAATGATAAAAAATACCAGATACGTATTGAGACCAGTAAGCCCAACATATATAGCAATGGGCAACCACATAAAAGCTATTTTCAATTAATATAATTAATTAAATAGAATCAATACGAGATATGTTTAAGTCTGTTATATCAATAAAGTATTATTCACATGCAAAAATATTTCAATTAAACGATGGACAGAACTCAAATTTTCCAATCCAGGTTCAAGCAATTATTCGAATAAATTGCAAAGGAGAGAAAAAAAAACACGATTTGCCTTCTTTTTATTTTATGTAAATGTAATCCTGATGTTTTTTCCCATTACACAGGGAGGTGACTTGAATATTACGAATAAAGTGTATTTCGACATCACAATTGATGGCGAGGATGCTGGGCGGATCGTATTCGGTCTGTTTGGAGATACTGTTCCCCTGACAACAGAGAACTTCGTCCAATTGGCCAGTCACGCTAATGGTTACGGCTACAAAGGAAGCAAGTTCCACCGTGTGATTAAAGACTTCATGATCCAAGGTACGTTCTCTCTGACGTCATTATTTTGATGACGTCATATTATGCTTGAATGCTTGGTTAATTTTTTTTTCTGGTGCTGAATATCTTAACACTGTTTTTGACGTAATAACAATAGGAACAAAGCATTTTAATAGAACATATTTAAATCAATCGGCCCCTCGGGTTTAGATATCAGAAAATAAAACACTAAGAGAACCGGCTGATCTGTCTATATACGCTTTTATTAACAAGACATCAAGCTTGATAAATTGACTTGTTTACTGACATTTTACATTTATCGTGCTCTTCTTGTTTAATAATTGATCGAAGGAATGTACTAATTCGATTGTTTTCTACAACCAGGTGGAGATTTCTCCGCGGGTGACGGAACCGGAAGTAAGAGTATTTACGGGAAATATTTCGCCGATGAGAACTTTGAACTTTCCCACGATGGAGCTGGATGGGTCAGCATGGCAAACGCAGGTACATACCATGTCTTCTGTTATTTACCCTTATTTCTAAAATACCCTTAAGATACATGTGTTGAGACATTGTCAGCGTTGGGGACCTCTGGGTTAATCTTACTTGGCCAGACTGTGGTAACTCTTTGTACAAATGGTATTTCCGTTTCCTTGCGTTAGTGTGAAATTGATGTTATTATAATTACCTTTGAAGTTGAACAATTAGTAATTTTATTATTATCAATCATTAATGTTAATTATATTAACTTTTAATTACAAATACACGTATTTGTGTTTTAGGAGTTGACACAAATGGATCCCAATTTTTCATCACGTGCAAAGCAACCAAATGGTTGGACGGAAAGCATGTTGTTTTCGGGAAGATTCTGGAGGGTATGAATGTGGTCAGAAAGATAGCAAACCTTGACGCCGATGTGGACGCCCGCGACAAACCTTACTCAGATGTAATCATTTCGGAATCTGGAGTCATTGACGTGGACACTCCATTAGATGTGGAAACATGACCTGTTGACTGACAAATAATTCTGAACAAAGTAGCACAACTCAAGTTTAAAATTGTTCTTTTAAATAATATGGGTTTTTAAACATGGAAGAGACTTGGTCCGATGATGTAGATGTATTTGAGGCTGGTAGACGTGTATATTGGATAAAGATCTCGAAATAAGAAATAATAAAATTATTGATTAATGTATAAATACCTCTGTACCTATATCAAAATGTATCAACGGAAAAATTTATTTTGAAGGCCCTTGCTATTGTTTCATTGAGAATATTTTCATTTTATATTGTTCTTTAGTTTTATAATTTTGTTAATAGTTGTTAAGAAGGAGTTATCTCCCTTGAAACGTTCGCGATGGGTAAACCGTCCATTACATGGATAGATACGAGTGTGCAAAAGAATGCTGACACAATTGATGATCGCCTGATATTATAGTAGGAGGTAATATTTGAACACTTTGATAATGAGGTCACTGTGCTGGACACGGAAATTGTGCATGTTTTTCAGTCGTAAGATTAGGATGTCCCCTATACGAGGAGGCCTCAGTCGCCATAAAGGGAAATAACTCTTGTCGACCTCAAATCCAGATTCAAAACTCATACGTCTTAAAATGCATGTTTTCCCAAATTTTCTAATTAAAAACGTCTTTAATTATTTTTTCTCAGCCACCAGCCTCTTTCTGACTTCCCTATATATATGTTTTGATATCACAGCACAGGAGCAAGCAAAACAATTTGTTTTTATTTCATCCCATCACTTTACCTACGTACGTACATCATTTTACTCAGTGTGTTTCTTTCAAGTACCAAGTATTTTTACACAAACATAATTTATTGTTGTTACGTAGGTTTTTGTGTACTCGCTATCTATCAGAACAGTAATTTTGACGAGTTGTATTCATATTGTATTTGTTTTATTGTTTTATATATGAAGATATCGTTTGCAATAAAATCAAATTTTGCTACTTTTAATTTATGGTCATCATTTATCTGTCTTGAAATCCTGATTATAAAAGATATGTACTACTTTGTTGTGACAAAGAACCTCCATTCTAAATGTTCTTCACGAAAAATGCTACAACAGCTAAGGAATAAGAAGGGAATGGAAGTTAGTTTTCCCTTTCCCCCTAGTATTTCCCATTCTGCTTGCTGGTTTGGTGCCAAAACGTTAACTTTATAGCATTACATTTGATATTTGGAAGGAAAGTAAGTTAATTCCACATTCAGTGTCCAGGTATAAACCAAGACATTACTCAATTTTTTCCACCGTCGACTGTCAACTATCGGTCTCGAGTTCAAAACAATTATCGTGCTCTAATCGACAGTATCTCCACTCAAAACAACGTACTATCCCCTAAATATACATATGCATTCATTGAAAATTGACAATGTACATGTATTATGACAATACACAAAGATGAAATTCAAACCATAATTATATTGCAAAGTGCGGGTTGACTCTGGAGTTAACTCCCCTTTGCGTCTCTACGCAAGTGAAAAACTGTTTTGAGGTCACGAGGTTTTTGGATTAAACGATAAAGGAATAATACAGATACCGATGATACCTTAATCGTTTTTGGAAAGAAACCTGAAGTGCCAGTAATTGCTTCATGCTGATATAAGTATCACTAGCAGGGTATCATCAGATGTATCACTGACGAAGCCAAAGCACAAAACTTTAATCGACTAATGAACTATTAAATGTGGTCTAGTTAACTCAGAAATATACACACTGATTCTGTACAGAAGGTAGAGAAACTATGACTTACACTTACTCTAGGAATGCAGTTATGTTTTAAATCCTTCTCAGTGATATTCAGCGATTCAGTTGTAGAAGGTCGCATAGTACAATTGTCTACTACATACAGTACTGTAATGATAGGTATATATTATTGTGAAAAGAGAGAAAACTCGGAAGAAATATTAGTAGGGAACGCATACATGGTGTATTGCAAGGGTATTGAAAAAAAATCCAGAAAAGTACACATTAAGAAAACCAGAAAGAACACGTTTGAAGAATTGGATGTTTGTGTAAATCAGAAATACCACGGATAGCATAGAACAACAGAGAGACTACTGGAGCTGTTTGTGCCGGTTCCACATTGTACTATTTTTTTTTTTTTTGGCAACGACAACCTTACTGTCAATCCACACATGTTCAGACAGAGACCGGGATACTAGTATTGTCTATACGTATATGTTATGCATTGAATGTATGTTGTCACAAAAAAAAATATACATCTTCGGAATTCGGTATGATTCTCTGTGCCTTTACACGGAATTAGATTATCTAAGTCCGTGGTTTTAGGCAACCCAAACCGTCTGCACTCGTAGAAACATGCAAAATTTCACCTGTTCTTGGGAATTCGAAATTTGGATTGATATTGCGTTTGTCTGAAAAAGTTCATCAATGCGGTTGAATTTTGTTAAAACTATACCAAAATATAGTCTAGTGATATCTTTGATCCCATATATTTAGTTGCAAATCTGTTAGTTAAGCCGGATTTTTATGAAGAATGACTGCAAAAAAACTGCATTTTACTATTAGCTTATCTCCATCTAGTTTCGAATCAGACATCAAAGTGATCAAATTTTAAGGGTTATTTTTTGGATAGTCTACCGTTTGTTGTGTGCAACAATAGATGTATAAATAAGAGTTGCGTCCCTTGAACTGTCATCTCAAAGTAAAGCGCGATTTCTTTCGTGAGGTTAATATTTTTTCCTTTAAAATGCCAGAAATGGTCTGCCTTACACAATTGAAGGATATTCTGTGTCACTACTAATTAAGATCTAGAGTACAGCATTTACTTAATTATATAGGAATCAATGTCTCGATTTCTTTCGACATCGTCATTTATGACAATGATTGCCCGGTACATTCTGCTTTGTGGTAATTGACTACTATGGAAGTTTTATAATTTTTCGCTTTTGTACTGTTGGCTCTTCTTCCATGTGTACAGGTAGATCGATTGTTTAATAGTATAATTGCCAATTGGAGGTAACCTGTTAGCACAGAGACCTAGCTCATTGCTAATTATAACTGGTAATGGGCGATTTTAATGCTCACTTGTCAAAAAGTTATGGTATGAAAAACCATAGTGTAGCGAATGAGAGGGGACTTATTATAGAAAAAATTATACAAGATCATCATTTGATATCTGCTAACTCCCAAAGCTGGTCAGGTGGGCCAAATTACACATACATATCTGGTGATTGGTGATCACGTATCTATGATCGACCATATACTTGTCGAAAAATCCAATATCGACCTTGTAGATTCCTGTCATATATGTGGTGACCATTTTCTAAATATGTCTGACCACCGACCGATACAGCTTACATTTCGAATGAATTGTCATAAACGTGATTATCCATTGCTAGATTCGGCTATTAACTGGAAAAAAGTAACGGAGGAACACATAAACACATATAAACAACGATAAGATAACAAATACAAGTTCCGGCTGTTATCGCTGAGATTGCTAAAATAATGACTTGCTGCAAAATTATCGTTTCCTACAAAACGGTACAGACATTATTTGAAACCGTATTGGAACTATAATAATGTGAAATCTCTACATACTAATATGAGATATATGCGGTCTTTATGGATCGATGAAGGACCTACACAAACTATAAAACCGCGAAGAGATCATTTCGAAATGAATTAAAACTCGTTCGTTAACAGTACCAAAGGGAACAGTTTGAACAACTTGGCAGAACTCGACACCGGAACATTTTTTAAAGCTATACGTACAAAGAGGAATGTAAGTAAAAACGCTTCCTCGTATGAATTACTGGTTAATGGAAAGATTACTCTGATTCTGATATTTTGAGAGAAGCATGGTATGAACATTTTCGTAATTTATCAAGTCCTCTCAATGAACCACACTTTGATGACGAGTTCAAGAAACGCATTGAACGCATGGTCGACCGTATGTACGTTAATAGTTTTAACAATAATGACGGTATTTGTGACGACCCCATTACAGTTTTGGAAGTCAAACAGGCTATTAGAGATATGAATAGTGGAAAAGCCGGTGGACACGATGGGATAGTTCTAGAACATATAAGATATGTTAGTTGTAATGTGCTTAACTCAATTGTTGCATGTTTTAATGACATAACAGAAAGGGAGCCATACCCTGAACTTTTCAAATTTGGTATAGTAATTACTCTTTTTAAAGGTGGTAAGCGAGATCGGTTGCTAATGGATAATTACAGGGACATAACTCTTACACCGATCTTGCAAAAGTTACTGGAAAAGGTTTTATTCTCTAGAATCTTAAAGCAGTGTAATGTCATACAGTTTCCCCATAAGCTTCAACAAGGTTTCAGGGAGCACTGTGGAAGTATCACGGCAGCATTCACCGTAAAGGAATCTATTTCATACTATATAGAAAGAAAATCAAAAGTGTTCGCTGCCTTGCTTGATAATCAAAAAGCATTTAATAGTGTGTGGTTAAACGGTCTAATGTACAAATTATACAATTTAGGTTTCAATGGCAAGTTTTGGAGGCTATTATTTGATTCATTTACCAATGTGACGTCATCTGTGTGGGTTTTTTTTTTTATGGTAAACGTAGTAATACGTACCCAATAGGCCAGGGGGTAGGTCAAGGTCGAGTGGTATCCGCATGGTGTTATCTGGTAATGATCAATGATCTTGCTGTTGAGCTAGAAAATCGGAATTTCGGGTTAAAAGTTAAAGATATACACATACCCTGTGTTTTGTTAGCAGATGATACGTTACTTTTATCCGCGTCGCTTTCTCTTCTTCAAAAACAGTTAGACATTGTATATTATTACTCTGCTATGTGGCGCTTTAAGTATAACTCTGTGAAAAGTTCTTTTATGATATTCGATCGCTCACGTCGATCGAAATCAGAGCAACGTAGTAAAATATCTTGTTCTCTTGGATAAGTGGCTATCCACGTACTATACAGAAACTTATGCTGGGATATTCTTTACATGTAAACTAAAATCAGACAGTGGTATTACCGAGTCCTGTGTGAAAGGAAGGAAAAGATTAAACTATCTTATTGGTATAGGCATTCACGCTAATGGACTTAATCCTGTAACTAGTTTTAATACAGTAAAATCTGTTGTTTATCCATGTATCTATATGGAAGCGAACTTTGGAACGTTTATACCAATAAATCTGTTGAAGAATTAGAACTCACTCATAGATATGTCTGTAGGCGTTGTACTGGACTACCGAAAACGTCATCAACTGCTGTAACTTCACAATGTTTAGGAGTTTTCAACATCTGGAGTGAGATAGAAATTGAAAAACTGCTATTTTGTAATAAGTTATGTTTAGGAAATGTAAAGTTTGTATGGAAGTCCTTGTTTATTATTAGATTATGTCAGTTCATGTTTGGCGAACTGTCCGCTGTACAAATAGGATTTATTCCAGATGTGTTCAACATCATAAAAAAGTTTAATATAGAATCATTTTTAATTGACTTTTTAAACAACATATTTGTACCTCCAAAATTATGCTGGAAACGTTTTATTAAAAGATTTTTTACAGATTTCTATCATATACAGTTTACAAAAGCGGAATTGCTTCGTTATTCTGCCATACACAGTTATCAGGGAATCAACCCCATTTTAGAACTGAGTACCAAGCAAAAATCGCATAAATGCATGTGGCAGTTAATAGAGCTAATGAAATATTCATTTATATTTGAACGCGATATTGTATTATGTAAACTTTGTGGTAAATCTACTGCTGTTATTGTTTTTCATTTTCTGCTTGAGTATCCGAAATTGTTTGAAAAGCGTGACTTAATGATGGATGGTGTGGTGAATGCTTTAGAAGTTCCCTCCTATATTTCATTTCCAAATATAGAGGATGAAAACCAATGCAGTTTCTTATTAGGATATCGTGTGAATATACTACTAGAAGACTACGAGTGGGAAAATATGATGATCAATATGTCAATTAATCTAGAAAGAATGGTGTGTGAGATTGACACGTTATTGTAACTCTCTTCCTTTTTCTATTGATGAACGCTATCTTTATGTAATTTGAAATGTAAACATATATGTATGTATTGATTGACTTTAATCTCTTGTAAAAGAGGAAATAAATAATGTCTGTCTGTCTGTCTGTCTGACCTTTTAATGCAGAGAGACAGTCAGTTTTTATTTGAATCAAAAGTTTTGATTATCAGACAGAAAAAAAGAAAATATTCAATAAAATCCATTAATAATTTTAATATTTTCCGGTGTCCTATTTTCAGTAGCTGCAGGCCCATTTCTCGTTGTCCTCCTCTACGTCTTAATGTTAATTTATGTGCTGGCTTGTGACTGGACTAATACAAAGGCCAATGAGATGTGGACACATAGCTATGATGGTTATATTCCGTGTTTTTACCAACCAGTGCTAAAAAACCGGCCATATAATTAAGGCTTCCGTAGTGTAGCCTTATATGTTAAAGAAACACTGGTTTTCCATGAGTTGAGTATAGTCAGCACAAATATGGAGGTTGTGGGTGTCGTAATAAAATTGCATGACAAATCCGTCAGTATCATAACCATATATAATATACATGTAACTAGTAAACTAAAAGACTATACCGAACTCAATAAATACATTAATACGCCATATATATTGTGTGGTGCTTTTAACAGTCATCATACTTTATGGAGAGGAACCAGATGTGATTCAAAAGGAAATGTCTTATATGAATATATTAATACCTCTAACATAACTTTATTAAATGAGGGATCTGGTACGAGAGTTGCTCTAGATATATCACCTATAGACCTAACAATGGTTTCACCGGACATATCGGCTAAATGTTTATACAGTGTTTATGATGACAATTTTGATACTGATCACTATCCAATTATTATAAAATATAGATGTATGCCTACTATAACTTTTACAAATAAAAAGCCCAAGTGGAATTTAGCAAAAGCTAACTGGGAGGGCTACACGTCATCCAATGCAAGGGAGATAACTCCAGCACTCCTAAGTGAAAATAAGAAACAACCCATGAAAAGCTCGTAAATGGTATTTTAAACATTGCTACTGATTGTATTCCTATTCAGCAGAAAAAGTCTGTTGATAAATCTGCTGTACCGTGGTGGAACAGGGAGTGTTCACGTGTTGTACGTGATAAGCGCAGAGCTTATAATAAGGCACGAAGAAGTTTTAATCAAGAGTCATTTACAGGTTTACAGGCGGAAAAGGGACCACTCTAAAAAAGGTTATTAATGATACCAAAGAAAGTTACTGGAAAGATTATTGTACCAATATAGATACAGATAATTTTATGAACAAAGTATGGAGAATATGAGAAATGTCAATACAAGTAAACAAATACCAGCTTTACTGGACCCCTCCTATAATAACTATGTGCCCGATACTATCACAAAATGTAACCTTTTTGAAGCATCTTTCTTATCAGTAAGTAAAACATCTAATTACAGACCTTAGTGTGGTGTTATTATTGCTGTGAACAAACGTCAACGAATGTCTTTTCATGCATCATAACGTGATGTTACCCAAATAGAAAAAAAATCCAATGTATGAGGCAGTATTTTTATCTTTCGATACCATTAAATTGTAACTATATAGAAAGAAACTTTTCTTCGTAAAAGTGATTCAGTTGGAGTAGCGTCACGTTATAATTTTCAAGGAAACTTGTGAAACGTTATGTTTTTAAACTTTCGACAGTTGATTGTGCTGACAATTAGAATTAACTAGTTAAAACCATATTTCCAATTGAGAGAAGACATACCACTTCCAACGAGTTATTCCCCTTTAAATGAATCAAATACCAACAAAAGATTCACGGATTTCAGATTCAATTGCAACTTAATCATCAACTTGATTCTGAAAAATAAGTACAGACTTGTCCTCAAAAAGTGCCGAGATAACAAAGTGCCGAGGCGTCTATGTAACGACTTCACCAGGTGCCGAGGCGTCCAAGTACCGACTTCGCCAGGTGCCGAGGCGTCCAAGTACCGACTTCGCCAGGTGCCGAGGCGTCCAAGTACCGACTTCGCCAGGTGCCGAGGCGTCCAAGTACCGACTTCGCCAGGTGCCGAGGCGTCCAAGTACCGACTTCGCCAGGTGCCGAGGCGTCCAAGTACCGACTTCGCCAGGTGCCGAGGCGTCCAAGTACCGACTTCGCCAGGTGCCGAGGCGTCCAAGTACCGACTTCACCAGGTGCCGAGGCGTCTATGAATCGTCACAACAAAGGAGTACATATCCTATATAACCAGGATTTCAACACTAATTAATGATGACCATAAATCAAAAATAGCAAAATTTGATTTTATTGCAAACAATATCTTCTTGTGTATACATATATAAAACAATAAACGAGTACTGTATGAACACAACTCGTCAAAAGTACTGTTTTGATTGATAGCGAGTAAACAAAAACCTACGTAACAACAATAGTTTATGTTTGTGTAAAAATACTTGGTGCTTGAAAGAAACTCACTGAGTAAAATGATGTACACATGTAGGTAAAGTGATGGGATGAAATTAAAATAAATTGTTTTGCTTGCTCCTGTGCTGTGCAATCAAAACTTCCATCTAGGGAAGTCAGAAAGAGGCTGGTGGCTGAGGGGAAAAAAATGTAAATTTTTAAGACGTTTTCAGTTAAACATTTGGGAAAACATGTATTTTAAGACATTTTTATGAGTTTTTTATTTTTATCTAAACAGGTACGACAAAGGTGGATCTTTTCACAGAATGCTTGGAATGATTTTGGATTTGAGGTCGATAAGAGTTATTTCCCTTTTTGGCGACTGAGGCCTCCTCGCATAGGGGACATCCCAATCTTACGACTGAAAAAACATGCACAATCTCCGTGTCCAGCATAGTGACCACATTATCAAAGTGTTAAAATAATCCCTCCTTCTTTAATATCAGGCGATCATCAGTTGTGTCAGTATATTTTTGCACACTCGCATCTACCCATGTAATGGACGGTTTAACCCACGCGAACTTTTCAAGGGAGATAACTCCCTCTTAACAACTATTAACAAAATTATAAAACTAAAGAACAATATAAAATGAATATAATCTCAATGAAACAATAGCCAGGGACTTCAAAATAAACTTTTCCGTAGATACATTTTGATTTAGGTACAGAGGTATTTATACATTAATCAATAATTTTACTTCATATTTCCAGATCTTTATCCACATACTGACATCACATACACGTTTACCAGCCTCAAATACATCTACATCATCGACCAAGTCTCTTCCATGTTTAAAAACTCATTTTCTTTAAAAGAACCATTTTTAACTTGAGTTGTGCTAATTTGTTTTGAATTATTTGTCAGTCAACAGGTCCTGTTTCTACATCAAATGGAGAGTCCACGTCAATGACTCCAGATTCCGAAATGATTACATCTGAGTAAGGTTTGTCGCGGGCGTCCACATCGGTGTCAAGGTTTTCTATCTTTCTGACCACATTCATACCCTCCAGAATCTTCCCGAAAACAACATGCTTTCCGTCCAACCATTTGGTTGCTTTGCACGTGATGAAAAATTGGGATCCATTTGTGTCAACTCCTAAAACACAAATACGTGTATTTGTAAATGTTATGAATTTGTGATTAAAAGTTATTATAAATAACATTAATAATTGATAATAATAAAATAAATAATTGTTCAACTTCAAAGGTAATAATAATAACATCAATTTCACACTAACGCAAGGAAACGGAAATACCATTTGTACAAAGAGTTACCATAGTCTGGCCAAGTAAGATTAACCCAGAGGTCCCCAACGCTGACAATGTCTCAACACATGGATCTTAAGGGTATTTTAGAAATAAGGGTAAATAACAGAAGACATGGTATGTACCTGCGTTTGCCATGCTGACCCATCCAGCTCCATAGTGGGCAAGTTTAAAGTTCTCATCGGCGAAATATTTCCCGTAAATACTCTTACTTCCGGTTCCGTCACCCGCGGAGAAATCTCCACCTGGTTGTAGAAAACAATCGAATTAGTACATTCCTTCGATCAATTATTAAACAAGAAGAGCACGATAAATGTAAAATGTCAGTAAACAATAAACACAGAAATAGTGACACGTTCCGGAGAGTTTGGATTCCGGTAAATGTAGTGGTTGCCTGTTGGATACATATTTCACAATGTGACAAAATACTGTTAATTTACACGTGCAAAACATGAGAGAAAGTGATGAAGCCTTCTGCAAAACATTATCTTTTTACAATTTCACAGTGCTCGATAACAACATACGGCATGAAGTCGTCAGCGTAAAGTCAATTTATCAAGCTTGATGTCTTGTTAATAAAAGCGTATATAGACAGATCAGCCGTTTCTCTTAGTGTTTTATTTTCTGATATCTAAACCCGAGGGGCCGATTGATTTAAATATGTTCTATTAAAATGCTTCGTTCCTGTTGTTATTACGTCAAAAACATTGTTAAGATATTCAGCACAAGAAAAAAACATTTAACCAAGCATTCAAGACTAATATGACGTCATCAAAATAATGACGTCAGAGAGAACGTACCTTGGATCATGAAGTCTTTAATCACACGGTGGAACTTGCTTCCTTTGTAGCCGTAACCATTAGCGTGACTGGCCAATTGGACGAAGTTCTCTGTTGTCAGGGGAACTGTATCTCCAAACAGACCGAATACGATCCGCCCAGCCTCCTCGCCATCAATTGTGATGTCGAAATACACTTTATTCGTAATGGTCAAGTCACCTCCCTGTGTAATGGGAAAAACATCAGGATGACATTTACATAAAATAAAAAGAAGGCAAATCGTGGTGTTTTTTTTTCTCTCCTTTGCAATTTATTCGAATAATTGCTTGAACCTGGATTGGAAAATTTGAGTTCTGTCCATCGTTTAATTGAAATGTTTTTGCATGTGAATAATACTTTATTGATATAACAGACTTAAACATATCTCGTATTGATTCTATTTAATTAATTATATTAATTGAAAATAGCTTTTATGTGGTTGCCCATTGCAATACATGTTGGGCTTACTGGTCTAAATACGTGTCTGGTATTTTTTATCATTAAAACTTGCTGTAGTCATGCATTGTGTCATAGTAAGAACTCGGCGTGAAGTTTACCAGCACCAAGCTAGAGAGATGATCATCCTCCAATGGTATTCACCGGCCAATGAGTCATGCAACAACAGTATACAGTTTAAAACGAGAGATGTTTTCTCTGGAAAAGAGAGAGATACCAGAAGTTATCATCGGAGACAGGAAAAAACAATGAATTACCTCCCTTTACCAAAACGCTACGCCTCTTTTTTCTTTGCCACGCTATTTAATTCATTCACCCCCGAAATTTCATAATGAACGGTAAGAGTTCGAAGGTGCCTTCAGGAGTGATTAACAATCACATAAAATAAGCATATAAATGACATAACGTGACTATTGTTGATTTACCGAGTAGTAATGATACGTCATTGACAATAATATAGGTTAAATAATAAGTGGCGGATCCAGCGGTGTTGTCCTAGTTGCCCGGGAAACACCTTTTTTTCTATGTCCGAAAATAATCTGCACCAAGGTTTTTGAAGATTTTCCTCTTTTCATATTGGATTTTCTTCTAATATCAAACATCCCTTGAACTTTGATTTTCTCTGGCTTCCCCTTGCCAGCAGTTTGAATAAATATATATGCCTAAGGGTGTTGCCCAAACAAGGAGTCCACTACTTGTACTCTAAACAATAGGAGATTAATCCTCTATTGTCTATATAATAGTAGGGTTTCCAGATAGGTCAGTGGTCAAGGCTCACCGGACTGACTCTACCTAATCGTATTGTTATAATATCACGGTGTGGTGATCATCCTGTCTGTTGGGAGAGTTCAATTCAATTCATTTATTGACTTTGAGCTTTACAGCTCATCAGTATGTACACAATACATATAAATACAGTGGCAGACACTGCAATAACGCAGTGGAGAATGGACAAAAAATGCATGTAGAGGACTATACCATCTGTTGGAATTAGGTTCATAGGTGAAGTGTTATTTTAAAAGTAGAGTCCATTTCATGAGAGATAAACCTGTATTTTCACATATGGTTTCATGATTATACCAACTAAAAAATATAAAATTCAAAGACAATAAAGCACCCTCCTTAGCATCACTTTATCAGGTGTATAATAACCAATATTAGCATAAAAGCCTAGCATGTATATCCTTTTCATTAGGTGTTGCCCTTGTAGGCGTACAAATTCACAATAAACGACAAACAGTTAAATCATAATTCATATTGATGACAAAATAAATCAATATTCAATTGCTCAAATGCTCGCCTTAACTACAAGCACATTAAGTACATAACATAAACATCAACATTTTAATCAAAAACCAACATTTTACCATTGTTTAAATACTTTAAGAGAATTTGTTAACACCCGCTCCGCTCGGCCATCACAAAATATAAATACACTATGTTATAAAATACAACCTGGAATAATACCGCAAAATCAGAAAACTATTCTATGCCTCATTCCATCTGTTTGACAATAGAAATAATGTCCGAAAAATTCTTGCTTTCTACGCTCGGTAGTGCTTGAAATAGTTAAGTATTACATCTTGAGAAGAAGAAAAAATCGCATCACTACGCTCGGCAAAGAAATTATTACTGTCACTTTCTCAGAAATAATGAAGTTCTATATATATTTTGGCGCCAGAAAGTAGTATACATGTCCAACCGACAAGGCGATTCTAACATATCAGTTAGAGATGTAGATATGTGCAAAAATTTGTCTTTTTCTGATGTTAAAATTTTGTACATAAACCCAAAATTAATTCCTGGGTCCTCCCTGATAATAACAGCCCTCCTCCCGACCCCCAACAGCTACGCAATTTCATCCAGAAAAAATATCCGCAGGGGGTTATTGCCCCCTCCCCATCAGACTTCCGGCCGTGTGTGATATATAATCCTCGTAACTCGGCTTGACCTCTGACCACATGGTATCCGATTATCCACGATTAAATAGACAAGACTTTGAAAACGAACCAAGCTTTTCAAAGCTTTGTTAGCTTACAAGTCGCATTAAAAAAAAATAATAATATCAATTTCTATGCATTTAAAAGTATAAAATTGACATAGATGGAACGCCCTTTACACATAGATAGTTGATAGTTGAGTGTTTTGAAAAGACACTTTTAGTGGCACATAAGTATTCGTGTAAGGGGAAATGTGTAGTTTTCAATAATCTAACGAGGCTTATAACAATAAATAGATCTGATAATTTGTTACAGATAAGCTTATGTTCGGACCTAAACTGATGTGTGAAGAACCCCTACCCTTTATACCAGACATTTTTTTTACCGAAGATTTATCTAAGAATTTATCTTAACCAGGGTCTATTATTACTCTGAACGCATAGGGTTTTGTCCAAACATAGCTGAATTGTAACAAATTCTCAAGTTCCGGTATTATTTACAGTGCTTGTGCAGGGAACCGAAGCCGAGCTATCTCTCTATATAATGTCCCCGCCTGACACACTCGTTGTACAGTGCTGCATGATCCCTTTCAAGATTTTTTAAAGATTTTTATTTCACTCAGACACACATAATATGTGTAACAAGAGGGCATGTATATATAACATAGTTTGAGTGCATGACAGGCAAACATTCTATTTTATAGCATGTTACATAATTTTATATATACGTGTAGTTACATACAAATAATTCAGTGTTCAACTTTTATAAAATGTCACTAGCAAACAAAAGAAAAACTAGAATAGAGACACTGAAGTACTTTTGTTAATTTTTGAACAAATAAGCTTACACCTTTTAACAATTTCACTGACACACTCGTGATCGTTAATTTGAAATTTACTTATTTCAACAGAGGGAACTAATAAACCTTAGCAGACTACCTTTATACACTATACATTGGGATGTAGTATATCCGAATTGTGTGCACGTTTAAAAATAGACTGTAATAAATATAAGTACACTGTGATGCCCGGACTGGTCACGGACAAAGGCGGGCCTGTAACTTACACACGTTTTTCTCACGCTACTCAGCGTCTTTGCACACGTAGACTGGCCACGTATACAACTATGAGTACCATCTCCTCCTTTGGGCACGACTTTTGAAATATATACTGACTGGGTTTGGCATATTTAGGAAAAGCAGCGAACAAGTTGAGGAGTAGCTCATGTGACTTCAGTATTTTTGTTTATAAATATAAAATAGAAATCATACAAGAGTTTATTCCATTTGGCAGTAGATATGAAATATATGAAATATATCATCTATGTTGCAGATTTCCACAAGTTCGTGGTTCACTTCTCCTGATACCAAAGTTATACAAAAAGTTTCAAACTTCACAATGTAAAGACAACATAACAATAGTTACCTGTACAAATTTCAGAAGGGTCAGTCCAACGACAACCAGCATTTGTAAGACGTCCATGATGTTCCACTTCAAGCTTGAGAATATCAGCCTCTGCAGTGCCACGTAGAAGATATAGATGTGCCGAAAAGTAGAAACGTCTTGCCACGGGGTAAGTCGTAAACTAGACGAGGTCCTAACTTACGGAGGGGGTATGAGCCTTATGGGGGGCCACACAGGGGGGAATGTAAGACAACACCAACACTGGAAGTAAATGTGCAAATAATAATTCTGACTTACGTATTCTTTTTGACTCTGAATCTGACACCCCCGGGGTTCCTCACACCAAGTCCCCTCCCAACAGTTACGGACAGTGATATAGTACCGGTAGTAACAGTGACACTCGAAGTTTATCAGTCACGCCTATAATCAGGTCACTTTTATTAAATATGTTTCCATTAAAGACAATCCTTGTAGTCTATAGACCCCATCTATAACACACCTTTTTAACTGAATTATGATTTACTATAAAATAATTAAGCTGAGTTTATTTCCGATACAGGATATCTTCAGATCATCTACATCAGACTCAACATATTACAACAATATATGTGACATTTTATATGGATCCTTGATATACCTCAAATCTGTGACTTATATGATAGTTCCCGTGTTTCCAAATTCTGTTCAAATCTATTTTTTAAAAGTATTTCAGCTATTTCCCTTGTAAGTCCCAAATAAAGGGCCACACAGTCCTATAAAAACATAACCACATGTATGTATGTATGAATCAAAGTACTTCCTGTGTCCGCATGCCATATGCAATACAATTTATATACACATACGCACGTGAGTCAACACGAAATGGCCAACACTTACGCCTTTTGCGTGTTTCGAATTGTACATCTTGTTATTAATAAATAATGTAACGTTGCAAAATGTCTGATTATTTATTCAATATGACTGACATCATAAGTAACTAACTTCTGAATTTCCTCTCTTTTTGAAACTATTTGTTAATCCTCTGTAGGTGGTTCTCAAATAATCGTCAAATCAATACCGCCGTCCCTCCCTGCTATGGTCGAGGAGGCCCCCCGCCACGATTGTCCGGTCCGTTGGATCTCTCTAGTCTATGACGTCTTCTGATTTTGTAGTGTCATCTTGCATGGTAAATTAGTAACAATCTCACTACACATCCGGATTTGACGCAACGTCAATCCGAAAAAAACATTTGTCTATGTTCTTTTCGAATGATACTGTGACGACCATTAATGAGACACGCTTGGCAGTCCTGGAAGAATTCACGGATCAGCTGATGATGGTCCACATTAAGGCCTTGGCCTTATTTTATCCCCGTTTTCAAGAAAGGTATATTCACAGCCATCCCGTTATACGTAACCCAATGTTTCCAAACCTTTATTACAACAATTGAAGGTGTCCCTAATAGAGCTTTGTTTTCTGTCTTAGAAAGGGGATGTTGATTGTACGTTGTCCACCTTTCCCTGGGGTTTTCTGTTAACGTGAATACTTGCACACCTTACCCTGCAGAAGGGGGGAAGCATTTTATATTCAGAAAAAGACAAATTTTTGCACTTATCTAGAACTGATAACTGATAATTGTCATGTCAGTTGTACATGTATACTACTTTCTAGCGCCAAAATATATATAGAACTTCATTCTTTCTGAAGTATATGAGATTGTGACAATTATAATTTCCCTGCCGAGCGGAACGAGTCAAAAAAACATTCTGAAGATGTATTACTAAACTATTTCAAGCACTGCCGAACGTTGGAAGCAAGAAATTATCGGACATTATTTCCATTGTCAAACAGATAGAGTGAGGCGTAGAATAGTTAAAATTATCTGAGTTTGCGGTATTATTCCAGGTTACATTCTATCACGTAGAGTATTTATATTTTATGATGGCCGAGCGGAGCGAGTGTTAACAAATTCTCTAAAAAAATATGGTAAACGTGTAGGTTTTCGGTTAAAATGTTGATATTTGTGTTGGCCTTCATGTGCAATTTATATTTTTTAATTGATATAAAAAATCACTCCTGATCATGTGTACATGAAACCACAGGTGAACATACAGGTTTATCTATCATGAAATTGACTCTACCTTTGAAATAACACTTTACTTATATACCTAATTCCAACAGATGGTATAGTCCTCTCTCAACTGACAGGGTGATCACCACACCGTGATATTATAACAATACGATTAGGTAGAGTCAGTCCGGTGAGCCTTGACCACTGACCTATCTGGAAACCCTACTATTATATAGACAATAGAGGATCTATCTCCTATTGTTTAGAGTACAAGTAGTGGACTCCTCGTTTGGGCAACACCCTTAGGCATATCGATATATATTCAAACTGGCAAGGGGAAGCCATAGAAATTCATAGTTCAAGGGATGGTTGATATTAGAAGGAAATCCCATATGAAATAGGGGAAAATCTTCAAAAACCTTGGTCCAGATTATTTTTGGACACATAAAAAGGGTATTGCCCGGACAACTAGGGCAACACCCCTGGGTCCGCCGGCCTGGGACTTTCTGTTAACGTGAATACTTGCACACATTTCCCTGGCAATTTCTATGATCTTGACCACTTTTCCACCTTTCTCTGGGGATTTCTATAATCGTGACTGTCTTACTCCATCGAACTCGTTTCCGCTTCCGGCCAGTATTAAGGGATGTGACTGGCACCACCTTGGAACTTCCGCATCCCATATTTATCCCGGCAGAGTTTGACCCAAGAAAAAAACATTTGTTGTGATCACTAGGAAAATCTGTGATCACTTGTTGTGATCACTAGGAAAACACGCGTCTTCCCGAAATGCTTTATACTTTGCTACTATGGCGTCATAATGTTGATGGCGTCATAGTTAAATCCTATTCAACCCCTCACAACGCTCCCTGAGTTCTCGAACAGATAATTGACTTATTTTAAATGAAAACTTTCTGCTTTCGTTTATTGTGAATCGCACTTGATGGAACAATATAAGTATTTGGAAGGAAAGTAAGTTAATTCCACATTCAGTGTCCAGGTATAAACCAAAACATTTTGTTTGTGCAACTACTCAAAATTTTCCACCGTCGACTGTCAACTATCGGTTTCGAGTTCAAACAAAATTTCAATTTCTAATCGACAGTAACAACACTTTTGTTGGGTGTTGTTATCTAATTTGAAAAGTAAAAGTTGTTAGTTCTGGAAATTTGGTATGGTCCAAATAAAAATATATTATAATAACTTTCTCTAGGTCGGTGGGTGGGGGATTTCTGGAGTATCCAAAAACACACCCGTACAGTCGCATGCCGAGGTCCTAGTCCAACTATTCTGACGTTTTATCGACTTTTTTCATATCGGTCTGTCGTCGTCGGTTAATCGACGACAGACCGATATGAAAAAGTCGATAAAACGTCAGAATAATTCGGCCTAAGGTCCGAACTGAAGTTACAAGCCGTAATAGGGTGTTCTCATTTCCCCCACGTTTTATAGAACAAATAAAAGTGTTGTTATAGGAAGACAATGGCAAACCGATTATAGTCCGTTTCATACTTACTCTTTATTTATTTATTGATCGATCGATTGCTTGATTGATTGATTGATTGGTTGGTTGATAGGTTTTGTGTCAGCTTTACTGCCGAATAGTTCGGTTATCCAGCAGACGAAGAACAGAAAGGAAAATGAGTAGAAGGGATAAAGTATGGAATGGAGTAAAGAGTAGAAGAGGGGGATAGGTTAGAGAAGGAGCCGTCTATCCTATATAAAATTATATTAACTATATAAGTCTAGTTTTTGTAAGACGGCTCCTATGCCTAATGATGCCTTAACTCGTCGTACAGCATCACTAAGCCTGGACCGGAATTGAGGTACTGTGCCGCCGCCAGCCACACCAGACCCTGCCTATTCTATGAATTTGGCTTGTATATAAAATTTGGAAATACAACTTATGGCAATTACAGATAAGACAAAGACACTCACAAGGACACACTCACACTGACTCGGAAACATCATCCTCATCATCAAGAACACTCACACTAACTTGCACACATCATCCTCATCATCATCATCACATCATCAACATCATCAACATCATCAACATCACATCATTACATCATCAACATCATCATCATATCAGCAACAGCAGCAGCAATCATTTGTCATTCATCATACTCACATTCATACACACGCCAGAACCATTTTTCACCCTCATTCACCCATACAAGACTTATCAATATAATGGTATATTACATAATTTGTATACAATAAACTGATGTAAAACATGTATCTTAACATGACCTGTTCTATTGAAGACCTCTTAATAAATCTGCTCTACTTTTAAACGCTAGTGATAAATACATTCCTAAATTATTAAGTTCTTTTGTGTTTTCGATTGTGAGTAATTGAACAAATTTATACATACTAGGCCTTTTGAAATAATATTTCTTTATGTATTTAGACCGGAGGTCTGAATAGCGATTACATTTAATTATAAAATGAAATTCATCTTCTATATCATTTTCATTACATAAAATACATTTTCTTTCTTCTCTAGGTATCTCTCTGTAACGGCCACGTTCAATAGACAGGTCATGCGCACATAAACGTTACGTATCTTAGAAATATGTTTTAAATAATTAATACTTTCCACTAAATGCTGATATAATACTCCTTTAGAAGAAGAATGAAAAAATGTGGATAAATTTACTTTCTATAATCACTTGGGGTCAAGTGTAATTGATTATGTTCTCAAACAAAAATATTCCTTTGGTATGATCACTGAATTTAATGTGCTTGTACATGCAAGTTGTGATAATCTTGTTAATAACGTTAGAAGTAATTTAACAATAAATACATATAAATGGAACGCTGATAAAGAAGCTCAAATGAATAGTAATTTAGATGAGAACATTAATTTATAACTTAATATTGTTAATGACATGCAGTCCTCTGTTGTCTCAGTAGATCACGGTATTGATCTTTTAGCCCATGTTGTCAATCTTTTTCTACTCCACCATCTGACAGTAATTTAAATATCGTGCCCATAAACCCTGGTTTGACGATAAATGTAGACGACTGTACAAATTGTATCGACGCAGTTCATGTTCTTTTAATTCCGACAGAACCCCTGCCAACAGGTTGTCTCTTGTCGAATCCAAGCGTAAGTATAAGCGGTATGAAAGGCTGGTTAAACGTAAATATTTTAGAGACCGTTTAAGTCTGTTTCGCAGAAAAAATCCATTTTTTTTAACGATATTTTAAGAAAAAGTCGGACTGCCCCACAAACCATTTGAATCTTGGAGACTTTTTCGAACAATTTAAAGCTGTAAGTAGTGGCAACGATGATGCTACAGATAATCCAAATACTTCAGACTACGACAATTCACAGATTTATGACGAATTAGATTCTCCTATAACAGATAAGGAAGTAATGAGTGTTTTAAAAAGCGCTAAATTATGTAAATCCCCTGGAATTGATAACACTCTTAATGAATTTTTAGTTAAACATAAGGAGACATTTGCCCCCATACAAATTGATATATCTTCTAATGAATATAATAATAATATAATAATAATAAAGGCTTTATTATTCTTGATAACATATTGAGCATGAAGCTCATCTTACATATGGTCAAGATACAATGTATGATAAAAATTACAATATTTACAGCTAAAATCATGCCATAAAGTTCCGGTGCGCGTCTACATTACAGATAAGACACAATTTAAAAAGCTATTTATGAATTGTTTCACACTCCAATTGGCACTAGTAATTTAAACACAAACAAATGATGCCGAGATACAAAATATGTGGGATTGTTGCATCATAATTAAAAATGACCAAGCAAAAAATAAGAACTGTTATTATCGCAAATATACACTACAGTCCGACAGTCAAGTGTCACCCATTTTTCGTTGTAAATTATCCCAGATGTAGGAGATGTGCTGCTGCGTCACGTACTCCATAAATAAAAGTCCATCATCCGGTTCTCAAGGTGTGCTTAGACTTAATGGTAGAACTCATCGTTATCTCACTAATTACAATAGGCCTAGATCACTTTCAGTTCACCAGGATGGAAATGAAGTTATTAAATGATTCTGATGATAGTTATGATATACTTCTAACATCTAGGAATTTAGATTTTTTTTTTTAAAGTTTAATTATCAACTGTTAAACACCACACTCTTAGTCACACATAACCATTCTTACTAGGTATTTAGGCATCTTATTTAATGTTATAATAATGAAGAAAAGTTTCATTTTATAACTATTAATATTATTATTTTAATAATATGTTTAAAGTACAAAATTATTACTTATTAAAATAACATATTTCATCTTATCATATGTCATATTAGCAACACAAGGACTACAGAATGGATATATTCAATATATATATAATTAATAGTGAAATATTTTAAATTTCAACATTTGTTATTAAAAATCTGAAAAACCAATATGGTGTATTATTAAATTAAATATTATCAGCATTCAGCTTAGATAGAACACCACCTTAGATAAAAGGGTTAACCACAGGTAAAAACACAGGTAAATACAGGTACAACTCAGAAACAGACTATAATCCTTCTAACAACATTCTTCTCCCCATGTTATTTTAAAAAGCGGGGGAACTATGAACAAGCCATCGTAATCATGTCGTAAGTACATTTACACAATAGCAATTAAGTAATTAGTTTGAGTGACATCCGTCATTCATAGCAATCGGCCTTTCAGACCCCGGCCGTACCCGACCATGTAAGCCAATTTAGCTGTCCTTTGTCTGAGACTGAATGCAGTGTCCGATCTGATATGACCAGTTAATCCTGTTACGTAATATAATTAAGTTGAAAGATATATGGTATAAGATGGACAAAGTAAATGCATGAGTTAATCTGACAACAATAACACATGTCGACTTTAAAGGAAAAGCTTCATAAATGGAACTTATCTAAATTGAGACAAGTTAAGGAGAAACAATTTCCACAATATATAATCTATCATCACGGAATTAGATTATCTAAGTCCGTGGTATCGCTGACGAAGCCAAAGCACACAACTTTTAATCGACTAATGACTTTTGGAAAAAGGTCCAGAAAAGTACACATAAAGAAAACCAGAAATATCCAGTGACTGTAATCAGGGACGTATATTGAAGGGGATTAGCAACTCCCTCTCTGCCTTACCAATTTTATGACACGTCAATCTAGACTTACCTCCCCCTGATTCCGGAGCAGATAGTGAACGCCACCTATCTCATTTTTGACAAAGCAAGATGGCGTCGATACCGCTTCGTTAGATGCAGAAGTTGGTGTGAAAACAAACCAATCTCGATAAGTGTTCTTACGTCTTCTGTTTATCCCATTGTTATAAGCTCATTGTATTACTTTTAATTGATAAAATCTGTGGTATCATAGTTTTTGATGTGTTGTTTTTGGGGTATATTTTCTTATTTTTAAACGCGATGTAACGCGTGGTTCAGAATATTGTGGTGGGCGTCGACAGAAAAAAATGCGGGATAAAAAAAAACCCACATGTATGTGAACCACCTCACTCCAAAAGTATTTGACCGATCTTTTTTAAATTAGCAGCAATAGAAAGCTGAATAAATTTTATAACGACCTAACCCATTTTAATTGCAAATTATATAATTTAACTTGTGTTATTTTGTGTCAAAAAGACTAAATATCAGCATTATTTTTTTGCTGGAACGTAAATCATTATTGCGAAAGTAGTTGGTGACTGCTCACTGTTTTGATTAGATTTTATAAACTATCGATTATATTTTTTAAAACAATTAATATCAATAAACAGCTGAGTAATTTCTATGTTAAGTAGGCCTGATTTGATTTGCATTACTTGGAACGATAGCGATGTCACAGATGAAATTACTCGTCTGGTAACGAAGGACACGTGTTGTTAAAAACCGTAAACAAAAATGCGGGATACAAAAAACCCACATGTATGTGAACCACCTCACTCCAAAAGTATTTGACCGATCTTTTTTAAATTAGCAGCAATAGAAAGCTGAATAATTTTTATAACGACTCAACCCATTCTAATTGCAAATTATATAATTTAACTAGTGTTATTTTTGTGTCAAAAAGTGTAAATATCAGCAATATTTCTCACCGGAACGTAAATCATTGCGAAAGTAGTTGGTAACTGCTCACTGTTTTGATTAATTTTATAAACAATCGTTTGTAAAAAAAATTTAAACAATTAATATCAATAAACAGCCGAGTAATTTCTATGTTAAGTAGGCCTGATTTGATTTGCATTATTTGGAACGATAGCGATGTCACAGATGAAATTACTCGTCTGGTAACGAAGGACACGTGTTGTTAAAAGCCGTAAACAACCGGAAATGTTAAACGCAACAAAAAAGTATCGCCTGCATTCGAGGATCAGCTCATTTAAAAAATACTTCTTTTTGAAATTTACAGCGATAGAAAGTTGAATATTTTTTTTATATGAAGTACTAATTTTTATGGCAAAAATAACAAATAACTTGTGTGCTGTTTTTGTGTCGAAAAGTGTCAATATTAGCATTATTTTCACTTGAACGTGCTTTACGAAATGTGATTTGTTGTAATAGCCACCAACACAGCCGAAAGGCTAGACATAGTGACAAGGATAGCCCTGCCCTTGAATAAAAAGAAGACCTACTATTTCACAGTCCCAATCAGGGCTAACCGTTATCAAAATACTTCGATCTCGGCGAGATTGTTGACATGACACCGAAAGCAGATCCGTGCTTAATTTTAACGCTAGTGCGCAAGCGCGGGCAGATCGAGAGGGGCTCTCGATGACTTCGCGGTTCGGTGAACAAACACAAAAGCGAAGTGCTATAGAATCTTGACTGGGGCAGAGTTGCCAATCCCCTCTATATACTGTCCCTGCTGTAATCGACAGAACGTGTAAATTAGAAATACTTAGATGGCATAGAACAATATAGAGAGACTACTGGAGCTGTTAGTGCCGGTTCACATTGTACTATATATGATAAACAACGACAACCTTACTGTCAACAGAGACGTATAATACGTCTCTGCTGTCAACCACACAGGTTCAGACAGAGACCGGAATACTATTTATTTAGTTGCAAATCCGTTAGTTTAGCCGGACTGGCCGCTACCAGCCCCTACTGAAGTTTTTTGTGAAGAACTTCTGCTGCAAGAAAACTGCATTTTACTACTAGCTTATCTCCTCCTAGTTAAGAATCAAAGTGATCAAAATTATTAGATTTTTTTTTTAATAATTCAATATTCTAGAGCGGTGCCAGTCTACCGTTAGTTGTGTGCAACAATAGATGTATAAATAAGAGTTGCGTCCCTTGAACCGTCATTTATTTGATGATCTCAAAGTAAAACAGCGATTTCTTTCGTGAGGTTAATGTTTTTAATCTTTAAAATGCCAGAAATGGTCTGCCTTACACAATTGAAAGATATTCTGTGTCACTTTTAATTGAGATATAGAGTACAGCATTTGCTTAATTATACAATGTCTCGATTTCTTTCGACATCGTCATTTACGACAATTGATTGCCCGGTACATTCTGCTTTGTGGTAAATCGATACGTGGCCGTGTTGCAGAGACTGGACTACTATGGAAGTTTTACAATTTTTCGCTTTTGTTCTGTTGGCTCTTCTTCCTTGTGTACAGGTAGATCGATTGTTTAATTAGTATAATTGTCAATTGGAGGTAGCCTGTTTGCACCGAGACCTAGCTTATTGGCAATCGTAAGCACAAAGAGGAACTGTTATAACTTACAGACGAATTATAGTAAACTGATACATTACAGTAGGCCTTCTTGAGGTTTGAGTGCACTTGATTCTGGGAGGTGGCATTAAAATGTTAAAAACAATTATTTTTGTTAATTTGTACTTTAAGATAAAAACAGAAAACACTTTATGGGAGGTTGAAACTAGCCAGGACAGATCTGAAAGAGTGATGATGGTAGCGAATTCCATCAATGGTAGCGAATTCAAGTTAATAATAGTTCTAGGGAAGAATGAATATTTATACAAATTTGTGTGGGTTGAAATTTGATTAATTCTGTGGGCCCCTTTGGTTCTCCTGTCGCCTGATGTTATGTCGCTGGGCTAGGGGCTCCAAGTTAAGTATATTTATCATGTTGGTGACACATCCAGGCTCTCTATATCTATGATCATTAAATACGTATCTGGCAGCCCTATGCTGTACGTTTTGAATTGCTAGGACCTGGTCTGAAATAAAAGGGTCCCAGCAAGTGGCTGCATATTCTAGTGATGGTCTTACTAGTGTGGTGAATGTCTGGGTTTTGACTTTTCTAGTGCATGATGACATGTTGCAACACAAAAAATCCCAGTGTCCTATTTGCCTTGTTGGTGATGGATTGTATGTGTTTATTCCAATTAAGGTCTGAGGTGAAAGCGACCCCTAGGAATTTGCTCGAGTCTAAATATTCCAAAACTTGATTGTGCCTATTATTGTAAACAGGGCGAATCCATCCCGATGTCACCTAGTGCGTGACAATGTGGCCCGAGGATGGGACATTCTATTTTATATTTATCTAACCTAAAAAAACATCACATTTAGAATCAACTGATCAAGCACACAGGGTACCTGAGAATTTGTTACAGCTATAGTTGGACATCAACTAAGGTGTTATGAGTAATTTGACATGTTTAGGGGTGAAGATTGACTTTCGATAAAAATGTCACCCGATGAAGTCTCAAAAGAAATGAAAAATGCCCCATAAACAGAAAACCTTTTAATGCTGAGAGATAGTCAGTTATAATTTGAATCAAAAGTTTTGATTATCAGACATAAAAAAAGAAAATATTCATTAAAATCCATTAACAATTTTAATATTTTCCCATATCCTATTTTCAGTAGCTGCAGGCCCATATCTCATTGTCCTCTTTTAATGGTATCTTATATGTGCTGGCTTGTGACTGGACTAATATAAAGGCCAATGAGCTGTGGACACATGATTAAGAAGGCTGAAGTGTATCACAGTTTGTACTGCTATGTAGCCCTTCCATGACGTAGGGTTGTCCCTACTGTAGAACACCAAATTTCAAATATACATATCAACTTGCAGTGGCGGACCCAGGGGTGTTGCCCTAGTTGCCCTGGCAACACCCATTTTCTGTGTCCAAAAATAATCTGGACTAAGGTTTTTGTAGATTTTCCTCTATTTCATATGAGATTTCCTTCTAATATCAACCATCCCTTAAGGTAATAGGATTGTGTCGCCATTTCTCAGTAGAATTTATTCAAATTTTGTAGTTATATTGTTTTGAAGTTAAGAAAATGTTCTGCCACAAAAAAATAGGTTGTCAGGATTTTAAGGATTTTAAATGGAAATTTATGTAAAAAGGATTGAATTTTGAAAAAAGACTTGAAACACAATTTTTTTTTGCAAAATAATGTCAATAAAAATAATACTAACATAGATTAGTATTGCATTAATGTATATTTATTTCATAAATGCTGAAATTGTGTAAAATTAATCATCTATAAACGATTGAAAATTGACATTTTATAATAAACCATATACACATAGTAAATGCATGCAATGAGTTATCGTTCTTGGAAAACTTCACAGTAGTGAAATAGCTAGGTAGCCGGTTTCCTGAAGTACAGCAAAAATGGACACATGTGACTCATTGATAAAAAACAACAACTGAATGAATGCCTGGATTGCTTTGCAATACTTTAATATTGAAAGAACACACTGTTCTGTCAATAATAAGCATACAATATTCATCAGTTTAATATTAAACATTAGAATATGCGGAAATTGTGATACTGTCTCCCTACATTGGATTTTCAACTAGGGATGTACTTCCTACTTCCGTTTAGCAATACATTCCTATGACCTTAAACTATTATTTTCTACTATGGCTTCCCCTTGCCAGCAGTTTGAATATCTATATATGCCTAAAGGTGTTGCCCTAACAAGGAGTCCACTACTTATACTCTAAACAGTAGGGGAGTAATCCTCTATTGTCTATATATTACATGTAGTAGGGTCTCCAGTCAGGTCAGTGGTCAAGGCTCACCAGACTGACTCTACCTAATCGTATTGTTATAATATCACGGTGTGGTGATTACCCTGTCAGTTGGGAGAGGACTATACCATCTGTTAGAATTAGGTATAGAGGTAAAGTGTCATTTTAAAGGTAGAGTAAATTTCATGATAGATAAACCTGTATTTTCACCTGTGGTTTCATGTACATATGATCACCAGGAGTGATTTTTTAAACCAATTAAACAAATATTTATTTTCAAAATTTCCAAGACAATGAAGCACCCTCCTTAGCATCACTTTATCAGGTGAATGATAACCAATGTTAGCATAAAAGCCTAGCATGTATATCCTTTTCATTAGGTGTTGCCCAAGGGCCTTGTACATATGTATGCGTACAAATTCACAATAAAAGACAAACAGTTAAATCATAATTCATATTTATGACAAAATACATCAATATTTAATTGCCAAATTGCTCGCCTAAACTATATGCACATGAATGGCATGACACAAGCATCAACATTTTAACCAAAAACCTACATTTTTACATATTTTTTTTACAGAATTTCTTGACACTCGCTCCGCTCGGCCATCATAAAATATAAATACTCTACGTAATAAAATATAACCTGGAATAATACCGCAACCTCGGAAACTATTCTACGCCTCACTCGATCTGTTTGACAATGGAAATAATGTCCAATAAATCCTTGCTTTCTACATATGCTCTGAGTTTAAAATTTTTGGGCAACACCCAAAATTAATTCCTGGGCCCCCCCTAATATGCCCAAGTTGCTGTACCTACCTGTTGTTAATATAAGTTCATTTAAACTGTTGATAGGTTCCTCTCAGCTGAAATAAACTTTAAATGCTATTTTCTAGTTCGTTTTACATTCTTTCTTGGACATTATGCTTCAACCTGAAGTTTGGATTGTCCCTATTCCGTCTTTTCGTATTGCAGACTTATCTGCACTTGTGAGCAGGTATTGATTGTTACGTCATTTGTTTGTGAGAGCAATGTCATCAATTTTTGAGAAAGCGACGTAATTTTCTCACACAAACCAATGACGTAACAATGAATACCTGCTCACAAGAGAAGATAACTGCAATACGAAAAGACGGAATATGTCGATGTAGATGAAGTAATGTTATTAATTTACAGAATATGGGTTCTTTTTAGTACAGTGCAAAGTTACCTCAATGTCAAATTAACATTCAAACCACATTTTTTATGACCGGTAAATGTTGTCATTTGTGATTTAACTTAATAATTAGGAAAACAGTTCCATTTATTTGTTGTGTCAGTGAATTTAACTCTTGAGTATGAATTGTATGCCATACCACACAAGATTGTGGATGGACATTTGCTATACCTGTAATACTAATATCACATTGTCATAATCATTTATGTTTATAAATAATTTATGAAATCTTATTTATTTCCTTAGGGAGGTGACCTAGTTGTGACAAAGAGAGTTTTCTTTGACATAACAATTGGCGGAAAACCAGTAGGAAAGGTAGTGATTGGTTTATTTGGAGACGTCGTTCCCAAGACAACAGAAAACTTCGCTCAGCTTGCCTCTGGTTCCAATGGTTATGGTTTGAAAGGAAGCAAATTCCATCGAGTCATCAAAAACTTCATGATTCAAGGTATGTTCCATACATCATTGACATGTCCGCTTTTTAAAAAATCCAGAATTTGTAAACTTCCTGTTGTTCCACATAGAAAGTGAAATATGATGACTTATCGTTATTATTGAAATATCATTGCCACTCACTGCATAGATATTTGTGGGTGTATTTTGTTAGGTTAAACAGGCTCTGGGTCCAAATTAAAAATATTCTGCATCAAACCAAGAAAATTAAGCATGTTAAAATGTTCATCAATGATGCCAAACAAAAATAACGTTATTGAAGTACTTTATTGTATGATGTGCATATCCTGTCATTAACAATCTTGTTTATAATTGAAAATAAAATTTTGTAGATAGGTACTTCAGTCTCGGGTAGGTACTTCAGCCTCGGGTAGGTACTTCGGTCTCGGGTAGGTACTTCGGTCTCTGGTAGGTACCTCAGTCTCGGGTAGGTACCTCAGTCTCGGGTAGGGTTATTGGAAACCAGAAATTAGTATTTTTTAGATGGAAAATGAAGTACATTTTATTATCAACTGCTTTATCACTTTAGATGTGATAGTACAGAGATGTCCTAGTTGGACAGTATACATGTACCCACTGTACAATATATAAATTACAGAACACACCCAGCTTTATCATGTGATGTTTAATTACACCTGGACGTCTGTTGGATACAGGTGGAGACTTCACCAACAATGATGGAACAGGAGGCAAGAGTATCTATGGGGAGAGATTTGGGGATGAGAACTTTGATATAAATCACTATGGGCCAGGATGGGTCAGCATGGCTAACGCTGGTACGTACTACACGATAAGGTTTCAGTTGATTTTATATATATATATATATTGAATGACGAAAATGTTCATTTTTGTTTGTAATCAGCATGTCGTCCCTTAAGGTCTTGTAAAATGTGCTAAATACACATCTTGTCCTAAACGTGATTGAGAGTGTTTAAAAAAAAACATAATTAAAAATTCAAAATGAAGACTGTAATAACATACAATCTCAGCAATACACTGACATTTCTATTAAAACAGTACTGTATACATTGTACTACACAGTCTCAAAACTTCGAAGCCTTCACTACACAAACTTGTGTTTTCAACATAAATACAAACATAACAAAAAAACCCTGGTGTATACATTATTCTTTTGGAAAATATGATGCAAACTTCTGCATTAAATGTTATTCTCAGCAATTTGAGAATTACATCTGAAAACTACTTGTAATCTGAAATGTTATCACATTGTAGAAGTTAACTCCCTTTATCCAGTATGGTACCTGTCAGAGAGCCCCTGTCAGAGAGCCCACAAGTAGAAATGTTTTATGAATTTTAACACATTTGTGAAGTATCTTATTGCTGGCTTGTTTCAAGTGTCACCTAAATGACTTAGGATCTGTTAGGTAAAGTGATGTGGAACAAGGATATTTACACTAACAGAGTTTGCCTGAGAAAAATACAGATCTTCAGAATAGGCTGTCAGACCTTAGGATTTGGTTTGTTTTGCCTCACTGATCATGTACTACTACCTTGTAGATGTTTTTGCAAAGTTCCATCTTTCATAACACTACTGGATAGCTTTCTTCATAACAATCATGTTTCCAACTACTTAATTACCCCGGATAGTACTTAGAATATTTAATGTTAATCTGGCATGTGACTGGTTATTTACATGTGTACATGTATATTGCTTGTCATTTCTACCTATATGTATAGATTTCATCCCCTAAACCCAAGGTTTAGTTTTTAGATAATTTTAATGTCAAATATCCTCTGGCAGAGTCGCACCGTCTTTGCTAACTATAATTTTAGTGTATAGTTATAATTACATGTCGGTGCTTATAGGGAGAAACAAAGGGTCAAACTCCAGGGCTCAGTTATTCAAAGCATGAACGAAAACTTAATGCAAAATTTCAAACTAGTTTATTTTCAAAAATATTAAATGCGAAACAAAACTTGTATGTGTAAGTATTCATAATGATTTTCTAATGGCAATGGGCACAAAAGTAAACTTAAGGATAATTCTCAGAAACATTCGTAAATGTGTAGTAATGACTCACTAAGTTAACCATGTTTTAAGCGACCAGACCCAGATCATGAATATTTATATCTGTTCTCATCATCAGTTATTGTAAGATGTCTTCTGTATCATCATATCCATTGTTATAACATCACAATGGTGTAGGGATTATATTTATTGGGTTCCAGATACCTAAATTCATATAAAACTGTCACTTTTCTCATGGGACACAGACATATTTTTACACTACAGTACTATGTTACATACTTGCTATTGATGATACATTAAAAACTGATTTGGATTTCTTATTTCAAATATAAAAAAATTAACAAGGAAACCTAAACTTGTTTCCACTAACTCTGAACACAGTATTGAAGAGGGTTGAAGCCTTGGATAAATTCATATGTATCAGAATTAATGAACAAATATTTGTTTTTCAGGTAAAAATACAAATGGTTCTCAATTTTTCATCACCCTCGTTCAGACAGACTGGCTTGATGGTAAACATGTTGTTTTTGGTAAAGTATTAGAGGGGATGGACATTGTCCGGGCAATCGAAGCTCAGGACACAGACTCCATGGATCGTCCATTACAGGAAGCACTCATCGTCGACAGTGGAATTGTGGAAGGAAACGCTAACATTGTAGTGGACCCAAGTAATACGGAGGAGTGACTTAGTCTTTACAGGAGTGACTTAGTCCTTACAGGAGTGACCTGATCGTCGGGGTCTTATGTGGTTCTCTTAAGTGTGCACAGACTTTTTAAGTGTTATTGAATGTGTTTGTGGCGACAAAAATTAAAAAATGGAAGTATTAAAATCAACTATAAACAAGCTTGCATTGATGATATCAGAAATTAACAGTTTATTCACTCACTAACTTGATCCTCTTTGTGCCATTGAGCACATTAGGTATTTAGTCTTCTGCTCGACCACATCCTTCGTTTTCACCTTGACAGTTTTCCAGGAGGACCTAATCTGTTCAAGTTCTTTCTCAGCTGTTCTACGCCAAGTTGATTTTGGCCTCCTTTGTTTCCTCTTTCCATCAGCTGTCTAGTAGATTACCTGTCTTAGAATGTCCTGTTGGCCTTTCCTCAGTATGTACCCTAACCATCTTCATTGTCTACTTGAAGTTACCTTTGTGATGTACTCCTGTCCAGATAGTGTTCCCTGATTGTTGCTAGATATTACAATTAGCCATCTGATTTTATAAATTGGTCTCAAACACCTGTTCACACAAACACTCTAATTTTCTGCTCTAGGTCGTTCTGCCGTTTCCAGCATTCTGATCCATATTTTACTTCTATTTAATATCACTGCCACATTTAAGTATTGCTTGTCAAAAAAGGTTTTGAATCTTTTTATTGCTCAAAATTTATAATATACATGGTTGAGCGTTATTATTGTATATCATGTATACAAGATGATGATTATATACAGTGATAAATCTACAATTAGTTTGTATGGGTCGTTCCACTGTATGGTTACAAGATATGGGTCCAACTATGTTAAATTTCAGTATTTTCAGAAATTGTAGGACCCAGACTCTCATGTAGATTTTTCACTGTACATACAAGGTAGTGCTATGTCAATCTGAGGTAACACAGAAGCTTGCTTTATTATAGGATGTACATGGTTTTGTTGGTCCTGAAATCAGATGTGTATGTTTGTTGTGTTAGATAGATTGAGATATAAAACTCCAGAGTTTCATATGAATTATTTCTACGAATTGTTTTTAAAGAACAGTCATGCCATTGATTTCTTTTGAAAGAAAATGTGAAAAATTATAACGAAGAAATATAGGATATTGATATTGCTAATTTAGTTTTATCCTGTTAATTCTGCATCCCCAAAATATTATCATTTATAATAAATTATTTTGTGAAAACTTGTTATAAGAGTTACTGCCCTTTGTATGCAAAAAAAGAAATTACCAAAAAGCTGGTAATTGTGTCCGTCCATAACAAGTAGGCACTTTTTAAATGTCTTAATTTTGATTACTTAGATTTTTAATTTATTTCTATCCTGATAAACATTACAAGTAATCTCCTACCAGACTATACATGACGATATTGTTTGTTTTTCATGTCTCGAACCACTGATATTGTATACAGCTCTGCTTTAACATTTTGTGCTAATATTTTACCACCGACCTGTATTGTAATTGTAGTGTTATCAATTCTCAAAAACTAAACATGTTACAATATAAATATTCCTGCCAAATATTTTAGAGAAATGTTTGTATTCTGTTTGAAAAATAAAATATTTTTTTGATATTTGATATATGCATTATGGATAAACATTACATTTATGTATAAATGATGTTTTGAACGATATTAACATTTAAAAAAAAAGGTTTTGTATGCAGAATGTATGAGCAAATTTCAAGAAATAAAAGCCCTTAATTATACTGCTATGCATATCTGTATTCTTATTTCAGCTCATGAGGCTCTTTCCTATGAGCTTAGAATTTATAATCCATGGTGTGGCGTCTAGCATCTCTTCATTGTGAACATTTTCTCAATTTGTTTTCTTAAGATACATAAAGCAAAGTGTCATCATATTTGACAGGAAGCTTTCTATGATAATTATTCAAATAAGTTGTGTTGACTCTTAGCTCACCTGCTCTAAAGATTTGTCGTAGGTTGTCATCATTCGTCAGTCAACTTTTCACTAAAAAGCCTACTAGTCCAGAATGACTGCAGGGATTCTGACCTAGCCTGATGTGGAAAATTACTAGGCTAAAGGAAGGCAACATTTTATAAATAAAGGGAGTGACCCCCTTGTGGGAAGAGGGACAGGGGCCAATAGGGAAAATATAGGTAAACCTTTAAAATCTTACTCTTGTGTTAAGAGAAAAAAGGATTTTAACATAAATTGGTCTGGAGCATCCTTTGAAAAGAAGCAGTCTGAGTCGGATCAATGATTGGCAATTACAGACCATGCTATACAGGCGAATCCTGTTGTTGACTGGAATAACTCTGAAGTGTTGGAAAGTGAGCAATATGTTCAAGCAGCAAGATAAAAGAAGTCATCTGTATACGCCACAGTGGACCAAGTCTGAATGGAGGGTGGGGGTTGCTCATAGACTTGTGCATCTTTGATCTATGACCAGGTATTAAACAAGAGGCCCTAGGGCCTTAGCTGTCACCTGATTTATATCATAGGTACTGGTAGCTTTATTTTATTGTTTAGATAAAGTGATTAGTGAAATACAACACTTGTCATGTCATCAAAGGATAAGAATTTTAAAATATTTGTAAATGTTCCCTTTGGGGCCCCGCCCTAGCCCCTGGGGATGGGGCAGGAATCCCAATTTTACAATGTAATATCCTCATCCACCAAAGATGATTCTGACTAAGTTTGAGTAATTTTCTGCTGAAAATGGATAAAATATACCCAAAATTGTTATTTCCCTATATAACCTATAGTAAACTTTACCCCCTCCCTAAGGAGGAATGGATGGCTTGGGGGGTTCTGAAATTGACAATTTCAATCAAACTCCTGATGATCTTTCTATCCATGGGGCCCCTAGGGTTGGGGTAGAATCCCAATTTTACAATTTGAACACCATCATCCTCCAAGGATGATTCTCGCTAAGTAAGAATAATTTCCTACAGAAAATTGTCAAAACATACCCAAAAGTGTTATTTCCCTATATAAACTATAGTAAACCTTACCCACTCCCCAAGGAAGAAGAAATGGCCCGGTTGTTGTGAAATTTACAATTTAAATAAAGCCCCTGATGATCCATCCATCTATGCAGAGAAAAAGACTAATATCTCTGAGTCTGGAGAAGAAGATTTTGGAAATATTAATTAATTTTCCCTTTGAGGCCCCGCCCTGGCCTCAGGGGTTAGGGTAGGAATCCCAATTTTACAATTTGAAACCATATTCCACGAAGGATAATTCTTACCAAGTAAAAATAATTGCCTACAGAAAATGGTCAAAATATACCCAAAAGTGTTATTTCCCTTTATAAAACTATAAAACAAAGGAGAACGGATAGGTCGAGGGTCCTGAAATTTACAATTTAAATGAAGCCCCTAATGATTTTTCTTTCCATGCAGAGCAAAATGACTGTAGTACCTCTGAGTCTGAAGAAGAAGGTTTTTTGAAATATTGGTTAATTTTCCCTTTGGGGCCCCGCCCTGGCCCCAGGGGTTGGGGTAGGAATCCCAATTTTACAATTTTGTAGCCTCATCTACCAAGGATGATTCTGACCAAGTTTGAAAAATTCCATTCACTGGTTCTTGAGAAGAAGTTGAAAATGTAAAAAGTTTACGCACGACGGACGGAAAGCGATCAGAAAAGACATATCTGAAAGACATATCTGAAAGACATATCTGAATCGATAAGTCTGTTTGATTTGTCATTTTGTTCAAGCTAACAGCTAAATGTACAGATGTTTCTAGTATAGCATAGCCAAATTGATATTAATTTCTTTTGCCAACTCTGAAATCATTTACACCTTTTGTGTACCTAGGCATCACTGGTCATTTTTCTGATGAAGGCAAGTACTTTCAGCAATGGTATGTTTTGGTAGTTTTGGTTATTGACCTGACGACACATCAGAAAGGTACATTGATAAAACTCTGTACGCTCTCGTTATTATTTAAAAATACTAATTCAGAACAAGATCAGTGGTATTAGTTGTAAACATCCCTGACAGTATAACTGAATGGCACTGTAGTTTTGCACTTCTTCTGTCTGTCCCTGGTTCAGGCCTATGTCATATATTCTGTAACTAGCAATTGCCAGGTTTTGTATATGTGTACCTTTTGAGATTGTGAAGTGTTGTGTACTGAAAAAGGATCTTGTACCCAAATATACAGAGTTATAGCCCTTTGTTCACCATGCCACTTTGTCAAGATTATAATTAATATACTCTTGTCACCTGTGATTGTCAAATATTGTGTATGAGTACCTTATGAGATGGCAGATTGGGTTGTGAACCGACGTCCTGTATATGTTACTTTTTCTGTCACATCTCACTGTTTCACTTATAAAATAGACAGATTTTGTAGGTGGGTACCTCATGCGATAGTTGAGTGTTGTGTACAGAAATCAGGTCAAGCACCACTATAACAGAGGTATGGTCCTTTTATAATTTTTTATATGGAAGTTTGTCAGGGGTGTGGTAGTATGAATTAATTACAATACTTTGTCCTATTGTTAAAACATTGGTAAAATATTATGCTGACCATTTTTAGCTCACATGGTCCGAAGAACCAAGGTGAGCTTATGCCATACCGTCGGGGTCCGTCGTTCTTCGTCTGTCGTCTGTCTGGGGCCAAAAAAAGTTTATTACTTGGAAATGGTTGAGATCCCCACCATATAACCATATATACAATTGCTGAGTATAAAGAGAAGAATGCACATTTGTTTCCAGGATGGCCTAGGGTCTGGCCCCACCCTTGGCGGCATAGTCCCTGGGCCATAACTTTAAAACGGTTAGTCACAGCTTGGAAACAGTTGAGATCCCCATCCAATAACCATACATAAAATTGCTGGGCATGAAAAATCTAATACAGATATGCTACAAGGATTGGCCTTGGGGTTTGGCATATTCACTTGGATCTCATTTGGAGAATATTTTGTCATGATTGCTTAGATATCCAGGTGAGCGATACAGGCCCTCTGGGCCTCTTGTTTACCTTAAAATAGTTTTTTTATGAGTTGCTAAGATTTAAATAATGAAATTGAAAATAAAATAATAACGCTTTGATACTGTGTAACCTCTCTTAAACCAAACCCTGTATGAGTGGAAAACACGCTTTACATGTACTTTGGTATGTGGTTACAGCTTCCTTCATTGCTATAGTGCTTTATTAAGTACTAAAAAATATTAAAGGATAACCTAAAAGCATCACCAGATTGAAAATTACTCTGTGATGCACAAAAATGGACCAAATTATCCTATAGGCATCACCATAGTTACAGACGAGTTTAGTGTTTATAAGATACAAAAGGTCGATTGCACTTTAAAAGCAGTTTTAACACAAACAACAATAACATCAAATTACCACTAAGGATATTGTAAAAACAGGCTTGAAGATTGCAGAGTGGTTAAACTGTAATTGTTTCTTGAGGAATAAAAATTTAGTTGCACTTCAAGTGTCGCATCAACAATTAATTGATTTAGGAGATGCAGTGCTAAACCAACCTGACACTGTGGTAGGTAACCATGGTTACAATAAGAAAATGCACCTAAAAGCTTATATTTGTTAGTCTCGTTGGGACCGACAAAAAATAGCCTCATTATATCCTCTTAGAAAAGTGGTCATTAAAATCTGTTACAAAACTGGGAGAGGTCAGGAGCTTGTCCTAAGTTGGGTATAATGATTGTCTATAATATCCTTTGGCTTTAGAAGTCATTACCCATAGCGGGGCATCCTTTAGAGAGATACATGGTGCTTTTAACTCTGTAACATTGGAGCTAAATTTGTACATGCGAAATTGCATTTTCAGACAGATTCCTCAGTTAGTTTATATACAGGAAATTGAAACCAATTATGCCTAGACATGCTAAGTATCAATATATTGAATTTTTCCCTTTGATTTTTTAATACTCTGTAAAAATCTACCAATTAATATCATGATAAGCTTTGTTGTACCCGTAGATCCAGACAGCGGATCAAGAACAAGTGTCCCTCGCTGTCATAAAAGTTCAAACAAATACAAGAGGCCCAAGGGCCTTAGCGGTCACCTGAGTTATATCATAGGTACTGGTAGCTTTATTTTATTGTTTAGATGTGATGTGGAAATCAGCATGTTAACTAAGTGAAATACAATACTTGTCATGTCATCAAAGAATAAGAATTTGAAAATATTGGTAAATGTTCCCTTTGGGGCCCCGCCCTAGCCCCTGGGGATGGGGCAGGAATCCCAATTTTACAAAGTAATACTCTCATTCACCCAAGATGATTCTGATTAAGTTTGAGTAATTTTCTGCTGAAAATGGATAAAATATATACCGAAAAGTGTTATTTCCCTATATAAACTATA
>NW_018480064.1:458842-474630 GCF_002113885.1 Mizuhopecten yessoensis | reverse complement strand
AATAATTTCCAACAGAAAATTGTCAAAATATACCCAAAAGTGTTGTTTCCCAATATAAACTATAGTAAACTTTACCCCCTCCCCAAGGGAGAACGGATAGCTCGGGGGTCCTGAAATTTACAATTTAAATAAAGCCCCTGATGATCTTTCCATCCATGCAGAGAAAATGACTGTCATACCCCTGAGTCTGGAGAAGAACATTTTTGAAATATTGATTAATTTTCCCTTTTGGGCCCCGCCCTCGCCCCTAGGGTTGGGGTAGGAATTCCAGTTTTACAATTTAAAACCATCTTCCTCCTCCAAGGATAATTCTGACCAAGAAAAAATAATTTCCAACAGAAAATTGTCAAAATATACCCAAAAGTGTTGTTTCCCAATATAAACTATAGTAAACTTTACCCCCTCCCCAAGGGAGAACGGATAGCTCGGGGGTCCTGAAATTTACAATTTTAATAAAGCCCCTGATGATCTTTCCATCCATGCATAGAAAATGACTGTAATACCCCTGAGTCTGGAGAAGATTTTTTTTGAAATATTGGTTAATTTTCCCTTTGGGGCCCCGCCCTGGCCCCTAGGGTTGGGGTAGGAATCCCAATTTTACAATTTGGTATCCTTATCTACCAAGGATGATTCTGACCAAGTTTGAAAAAATTCCATCCACTGGTTCTTGAGAAGAAGTTGATTATGTAAAAGTTTTCGCATGACGCACGACGGACGACGACGGACGGAAAGTGATTGGAATAGGTCACTTGAGCAAAGCTCAGGTGACCTAAAAATATGAAGACTTATAAAGAGGACATGACCAGAATGCTGTGCTTAGTTGATAAACCAAGACCTTACTCGATCAATAGACCAGGATAAGCCTAACTCAGTCAATTAACAAGATAACTCAGGATAATCTTAACTTGGTTAACACCAGATAAACCAGGATAATCCAAACTCGGTCAATTAACAATAGTTAAACCAGAATAATCCAAAATTAGTCAATTAACAACAAATAAACCAAGGTAATTTTAACTTAAACCAGGATAACGTTAACTTAGTTAACAACAGATAAAACAGGATTATCCTTGCTCTGTTAACAACAGATAAAACAGGATAATCTTAGCTCTGTTAACAACAGGTAAAACAGGATAGACCTAGATCAGTTAACAACAGATAAACTAGGATAGCCCTAGCTCTGTAAACAACAGATAAAACAGGACAATCCTAGCTTTGTTAACAACAAATAAAACAGGATAGACCTAGTTCTTTTAACAACAGATAAACTAGGACAATCCTAGCTCTGTAAACAACAGATAAAACAGGATCATACTAGCTCTGTAAACAGATAAAACAGGACAATTTTATCTCTGTTAACAACAGATAAACCAGGAAAATCCTAGCTCTGTAAACAACATATAAACTACGACAATCCGAGCTCTGTAAACAACAGATAAAACAGGACAATTTTATCTCTGTTAACAACAGATAAACCAGGAAAATCCTAGCTCTGTAAACAACATATAAACTACGACAATCCTAGCTATGTTAACAACAGATTAAACAGATCAATCCTAGCTCTGTAAACCACAGATAAAACATGACAATCCTAGCTCTGTAAACCACAGATAAAACAGGATAATCCTAGCTCTGTAAACAACATATAAACTACGACAATCCTAGCTCTGTTAACAACAGATAAAACAGGGCAATCCTAGCTATGTTAACAACAGATAAACTAGGATAGACCTAGCTCTGTAAACAACAGATAAAATAGGATAATCCTAGCTCTGTAAACAACAGATAAACTAGGACAATCCTAGCTCTGTAAACCACAGATAAAACAGGATAATCCTAGCTCTGTAAACAACATAAACACTAGGATAGCCCTAGCTCTGTAAACAACAGATAAAATAGGATAATCCTAGCTCTGTAAGCAACACATAAAACAGGACAATCCTAGCTCTGTAAACCACAGATAAAACAGTACAATCCTAGCTCTGTAAACCACAGATAAAACAGGATAATCCTAGCTCTATAAACAACATATAAACTACGACAATCCTAGCTCTGTTAACAACAGATAAAACAGGGCAATCCTAGCTATGTTAACAACTGATAAACTAGGATAGACCTAGCTCTGTAAACAACAGATAAAATAGGATAATCCTAGCTCTGAAAACAACAGATAAACTAGGACAATCCTAGCTCTGTAAACAACATATAAACCACGACAATCCTAGCTCTGTTTACAACAGATAAAACAGGATAATCCTAGCTCAGTTAACAACAGATAAAACAGGATAATCCTATCTCTGTTAACACCAGATAAACCAGGATAATCCTGGCTCTGTAAATAAAAAATAAAACAGGATAGACCCAGCTCTGTAAACAACAGATAAAACAGGATAATCCTAGCGCTGCTAACAACAGGTAAAACAGGATAGACCTAGTTCTGTAAACAACAGATAAATTAGGATAATACTAGCTCTGTAAACAACAGATACACCAGGATAGACCTAGCTCTGTAAACAACAGATAAACTAGGATAGACTTTGCTCTGTAAACAACAGATAAAACAGGATAGACCTAGCTCTGTAAACAACAGATAAACCAGGATAGACCTTGCTCTGTAAACAACAGATAAAACAGGATAATCCTAGCTCTGTTAACAACAGATAAAACAGGATAGACCTAGATCAGTTAACAACAGATAATCCTGGACAATCCTAGCTCTGTAAACAACATTAAACCACGAAAATCCTAGCTCAGTTAACAACAGATAAAAAGGACAATCCTAGCTCTGTTAACAACAGATAAACCAGGAAAATCCTAGCTCTGTAAACAACATATAAACTACGACAATCCTAGCTCTGTAAACAACTAATAAAACAGGATCATACTAGCTCTGTAAACAACAGATAAAACAGGACAATTCTAGCTCTGTTGACAACAGATAAACCAGGAAAATCCTAGCTCTGTAAACAACATATAAACTACGACAATCCTAGCTCTGTAAACAACAGATAAAACAGGATAATCCTAGCTATGTAAACAATAGATAAACCAGGATAGAGTTAACTCAGTTAACAACAAACAAACCAGAAAATATTAACTTTATTAACAACTGATAACTAGAATAATTATAACATAGAGAGCTAGTTCTATATATATTCACGATCATAAGGGTCAAATTTGTAAACACTCGTAAACAACTTCTTCTGTACATTTGAAAGACAAAGAGTCATGATGATATGCCAGTAACTTCCTGACATGGAGTGCTACAAAGTTAACGAAACAAAATGATGACCTTTATTCCTTTTCTGAAGAAGGGAACAGCCTAGAGTCATGATCCTTGACCAGTAATTTGCATGCATAGAGTACTACAAACTTTGCAAAAAGAAATGACCTTGACCCTTTGATCCAGAATGCAGGGGGTAAAATGTAGAAACACTGGGGAAAAAAAGAAGTAAAGGTCTACTCATAAAATTTGGCTGGTATATCCCATTGAATGTTTCAATGTTTTGAGAAAAGAATTGAAATTGAAATATGTTTAAGGTCGCGTGGTTAACACTTCAGCCTTCCATGTAGGCGGCTGGGGTTCGATCCCCTAAGTCGTCGTACGCATGGATATTCAGAGAAAGTGTTATTATCCTGCACACACAACTCCAACAACCCAGGTGGAGTATACAATGCTCTGGGGTGGGTGTTGCAGTATCAGTGCTGTAGCATTCAAGTGAGGCGGCACTATAAATGATGCAGTTGGAAGCACAGTCCCACTAAAAACAGAACACATTGCATCTCCAGCACACACGCGCACATACACACATAGGGAGATATTAGCCAGGTGGCATAGGACTAGAAGTTGGCGTCTGATAAGGCAGCTCCTGCGAATTCATCAAAATTGTATTGATAAATGTATATTTCCTTATTGTTCGCTCAGCTGGTCCAAAGGACCAAGGTGAGCTTATGCCATACTGTGGCGTCCGTCGTACGTCCGTACGTCAACGATTTCTTTTTCTTAACCACTGATTGGAATTTAACTAAATTAACTAGCATCGCTAGGTGGTGGAGATTCAAAATTGTACAAACGGTGGGGCTGACCCTCCAGGGGGCTGAGGGGCCGGTCCAAAAGGGGTCAATTTGGCTATATTGCTATTAACAACCTCTTCTCTAGAACTATGCACTGGTTATCAATCATATTTGGTTGATAGCATTCATGGGTGGTTAGGATTCAAAATTATACAAATGGTGGGGCTGACCCCCTAGGGGGCTGAGGGTCGGGGCCAAAAAGTGTTTTATGGTTATATTGGTTTAAGCGACTTCTTCTCTGGAACTGACCCCCTAGGGGGCTGAGGGGTGGGGCCAACAAAGGTAATTTGGCTATTTTGCTTTAAATGGCTCCTTCTCTTGAACTGAGTGATAAATATCAACTATATTTTGTAGGAGGCATCCTTAGGTGGTGGGGATAAATGAATGTACAAATGAACAGGCTGACCCCCCCCCCCCCCCCATAAATTATGATATTAGCATTGACCTTTAGGTCTTGCCACACCCCTAGGGACCTAGTGTCTGAGTCACACCTTGTAAACAGTTGAGAACCCCACCCTATAACCATATGTACAATCGCTGAGTATAAAGAGATGAATGCATATATGATTCCAGGATGGCCCTGGGGGTCAGGCCCCACCCTGGAGACTTACTTTATTGGCCATAACTTCCAAATGGTTGAGCTCCCCAACCCAAAACTATATATACAAATGCTGGGCATAAAGAGACGAATGCAGGCACTCTGGGCCTCTTGTATTAATTGTATATCTATGTACTGTGAAGTGCTTTAGAGTGGCTAATGTTAGTTGGATTGGGCGCTATATCAAATGTTGTATATTATTATCATTAAACAACATCTTCCAAGGAACAGACTGAGAGTCGAGAGACTTGGTCAGTTACTTTTTAGCATGAGGTGCTACAATGTATGCAAAAAGGGAAAAAAATGACTTTTATGAAAAGTCACAGGGGTAGCACTTGTTAAAACACTCCAGTGACATCTTTATCTTTGTGTTTTGATGCTGTTATATATTTTACAGGCGTTGACAATGTCATTTATTTTGTTGGTGTGTAAAGTTTTTGTCCTTGAACAAATTAGTTTAGCGTGACTTTAACAGATGTCAGCATGCCTGTAATAATAGTAATAATAAACTTGTAAAACTTGTAAAGCCATGTATCTTTCCAGAAGCGCTAGCAAAACACAGACTTTCTGTAGCTCCATGTCACATAGAATAGACAAAATTCTAATCGGCTCTTAACAGACATGCCTACATTCACCTAAATACATTGTTTGTTTTAAAGTATTCTATATATAGTGAGCATGATCAGTAAAATACACAATAAATCCTTTCTGTTCCCAGAAAGTGGTTTTTTTCTCAGGGTTTGATGTCCTCGTAACAGCCATGTCAGACGTCAGTGCAGTCCCATAAAGTGTAATGAACCAAAGCTCTTTAATTTACTGTCGTTGAATACATTTCAAAATTATTGTCTGTAATATTTCGTCTTCCCTCCTGATGAACAGGCTTCCCTCCTGATGAACAGGCTTCCCTCCTGATGAACAGGCTTCCTTCTATTCTTTAATTGAAACACATCGTAGGTACAGGAACACTGACTTAAGTAAACGTTCTGTTTTGATTTTCTACAACATGTTTATTTGCACAAGATGCATAGATGAATATATACTACACATTTGACAAGGAGATGCTCTTTCTAAAGGCACTAAATGCCAAGGAATGAATTCAATAAAGTGTGATGCTGTGAATAGCGTTTTTTGAAAATAGTGACAATGTCTTCTTATTATTAGCACCTGGCGTCCGTCCGGCATCAACTTTTTACTTTAACTTCTCCTCAATAACCAAGAGGCCTAGGGTGATGGTATTTGGCCAATTACATACTCGCATGAAGGGCTACCAACTTTGTTAAAATGAATGACCTTCGCCCATTTTCGAGGTCAAATATGTTAAAATCTTTAAACAATTTCTTCTGAATAACCAGAAGGCCCAGGATGATATTTAGCCAGTCACATACTGGCATGAAGGGCTACAAGTTTGTTCAAATGAATGACCTTGACTTGTCATGGGGGTCAATTGTCTTAAAAAACTTCGAACAACTTCTTCTGAATAACCAAAAGCCCCAGGGTGATGATATTAGGCCAGTAGCATGCTAGGATGAAGGGCTACCATGTTTGTTCAAATGAATGACCTTTGCCCTTATTCAAAGTCACAGGGGTAAATTGTCTTTAAAACATTTAAACAACTTCTTCTTAATAACCAAAAGGTCTAGGGTGATGATATTTGTCTAGAAGCATGCTGGGAGGAGGCGCTACCAAGTTTGTTTAAATGAATGACCTTCGCCCATTTTCAAGGCGACAGTGGTCAAATTTGTTAAAATCTTCAAATTACTTTTGATGAATAACAAAAACTTCCAGGGTGATAGTTTGTTCATGTGAATGACCTTGGCATACTTTCAAGGTAACATCTGGTCAATTGTGCATAGATATTTAAGTCATCTTCTCAATAAACAAATAGTTTAGGGTGGTAATAGTTGGCAATTTGCATTCTAGGATGAAGAGCTATACATTCAACTTAATGTCTATGTTTGACTTTCAATGTCACATGGGTCAAATAAGTATAAATTGTTTAACAGGTTCTTTTGAATGATGTTTAGATAAGACAATGATATTTTGCCTATAGCTTTATTTTAGTTCACTTTTAAGGTAACAATTGTGAGATTTATACCAGGTGAGCGATGCAGGCCCATTAGGCTTCTCATTGAGTTTAACCTGCCTAAACTGAATCCTGAGTTACTCAGATCTTTGTATACATGTCTTTGATGTAAAGCTGTTAATGTTGTTAAACAAGAGAGCCATTCACCCCTGAAATGTTAATATGAAATATTCCAACCCTTGAATTGGAGGAGTTCAAATGTGTCTTCAGGGGTGATTGAGTTAACCACTCTTTTTTTCTACATTTTTAACACAATTGATCCTTGTGACCTTGAAATAAATTAAATAAATTTTATAGTCTTAAAGTCCAATAAATAACTTGACAAATACTGACTCTAGTCTTTGTGCTTTTTTAGAATAAGTTGTTTAATATGTTGTCAATACATTTAAATGCTGTGATCTCAAAGGTGGATGAATATTACTTGAATAAAGTAAATGAATAGTCTTTCACCCCAGCATACAACAGAACATGTCAAGGGTAAAGACCTTGTGGTTTTGTAATTAAGTAATTTAAATATTTAACTTCTAACCCCTTTGACTTTGAACAAGGATCAACATGATTTATTGAACAAATCTGATAGCTCTCCTTCATAGAAAGCTACAAGCCAAGTGAGTTCCCACTCCATCAAACAACAGTAGGGATATCCTGACTCTAGGCATCATGGCTCATCAGAGGAAACTGTTTGAAGATCTGAACACATTTAACTATATGACCTTGAAAGAGCTTCAAGGAAAACTTATTTGAACACATCTGACGGGCCATCACCACCGCCTATATACCACCGACTAAGTAGTATGACTATAGGCATGTGGTTCTGTAGCAAAAGTTATCGAGGAAGAAGGGGAAGAAATGTCTCTCTGTCAGATCCGATAAAAACACCAAACCCTCTAATTATTATGACATTTCATTTGAATCCTTGCTGTCCAGATTCATAAAGTTTTGTTAAGGTAATTTTTTTAACAGTAAAAACTACTGGATTGTTAAAGCCTACTGTCATCCTTATCTTTAATTACACAGTAGTGTGTATCAATCTATCAGCTGACGGTGATCATTGTAAATATTACTACATTATGTTATATTGATTAAAGATTAGCAGTGCGTCATTAAGGTACAGAGACTCACACTTCACCTGTTGGAATAACAAAACAAACACAGACAAACTGGCCATTATTTTAATGTCACAAAGAGATTACCAATGGATGTTGGACAAATCACACAAAGCACATGAACTGGTACGATCAGGAACATACAATCTTTCACTCAAATACAGGTAAACTCATATACAGGTGTACAGGTGTGTACAGGTATACATACACAGGTGTGTCCACTAACAGATGTGTACAGTTACATACACAGCTGTGTCCACTAACAGATGTGTACAGGTATAAATACACAGGTGTGTCCACTAACAGATGTGTACAGGTACATACAGGAATATAACCACATGTGAACACACTTAAAAGTATGCACAGGTACACATACAAATGTATGTACACTTACATGTGTGTACAGGTATACACATGTGTACTGTACATACCTGCAGGTGTGTACACATGTGTATAATCACAGGTGTGTACACTTGCAGGTGTGCACAGAGATACACACACAAATATCCACATCTACAGGTGTGTAAAGGTGTACATTCATGTGTGCATGCATGCAAACATGCAAATTTATGTGTGTATACAGGTATATATTTACCGGTATGTACAGGTTTACATACAGGTTATAACAGGTACATATCTACAGATATATACAGGTACACCCTAACATATGTGCAGAGGTACACCTCTTTAAGTATGTGCGCATCTGACTCATTCACAGGTGTGTACAAACCACAAGTACCCATATGTACAGTACACTGCACAGGTACAAATAAACAAAGCTGCACACATACACTTCCACACAGGTGTGTGCATTCATACAACTTGTACACACAACTATAGCATCCAAGACCACACACACTCATACATTGAGGTAGTAAAACGTTTGAGCTACACTGATACAGGTAACTATAGCAACAAGAGCAAGCTTCTGAATCTTAAACAAATCAGTTACTATGTACGACAGTAATAGAGAAAGGTACAACAAAGAGTTCCGCTCACGCTCCAAACTCAAAACGACACGGATCACCAGCTTTATACATAACGAAAGGTCATGTAAATAGATGTCAAAAGGAACAACAGATGACAGTTTCTAACTGTCAAGCAATCAAAGTAACCAAAAAATATTCAATGTAAATTATTACAAGAGACTTTTTATTGAAAGTAATTAGAATTTCACGAAATGCTTATAAATTCTGCAATACCATAGAAGATCCAGTTTTGGTGTTCAATTTTTTTGGAATTCTTTTTCCCAAAATCTTTGACCTTGAACATGTGTTGTTTCTAGTTTTGTATTTTTCTTTATGAAAATCAATGACATCAGTGAGCAAGAATTTTTCCCTTACGTTGCAATTTGCCATTAAATGTACATCCAGAAAAAACAGACAAAAAGGATGGAAAGAACACTTGATTGAAGAGTTTGATGTAGGAGACAATATATATATGTTGTCTATCTAAATGAATTTTCTACACTCATACCTCTAGAGCTTTTGCTACTTTTATAAATATATATATATAGATATATGTATATCATGAATATTGACAATCTTGAAGTGGAACATGTCCAAGCAAATCACAGACAGAATGAAAATAAAACAGATGAAAATGCAACATGACCTCTCACCTCTTGCACAGGTTTTTGATTATAATGACAATGGCTACAACCCCTCATATCACTGAGGAAATAAAATAGTCCGTTTCCAATAGCAAATTATAACATTGTCCATGGTAACATCATCAGGGTTTCCAATAGCAACAGTGTCCATAGCAACACCTGAGGTAGTATCCAGGCAACAAAAGAGCTGTACAGCGGCTATATATTGGAACCCTGTAGACAGAGGTATGAAGAAACTTGTGTGCTTTTATCACAGACGACTTGTCCAAAGAACAAGTCAGTTTTTATCTTTGGTGGTCAGCATTGCCATGGAAACTTGCTTTTACAACAAATAACACTGTAATAATGATATCATACACTGATTTCAACAGAAGTTATCTTTTCCTGGCTCAAAAGCTTCAGGAATGATCAACTTATACCCCAATAAGGTTGTTTTTTATCCAATTAAAACAGACAGGAGTTATCTTACCCCTGACAAAAACAATTCTCTTGCATCAAAGAACAGGTAATATGTTCTCAAACACAAAGAAATCAGGAGTTGTCTGCCCCTGATTTAAATATGTGGTAGTTCTCTTCTCCTCCCTCAAGTTGTTTTCCCATGGCTCAATGTTTTCTAAGAGGAGTTTATTCTTATATAGAGTTGATGCAAACCCTGGAGTCCATTATAAGAGCACATTTCCTTATCTGATGAGTGAGATAAGGGTTACAAATAGTTACGAAAACAAGTGGATTTCTATCGTTAATGACCTGTAATTATCAGCACCTTATGAATATGAGCCCTAATCCTTCACTGTTAAAGGATCGACCTGGAGTCCCAAATTAGGGGCCTGGGGATGTTCAATTTAAAAAGAGGAGGTGAAAAAGTGTCATCCCAAAAGTCGGAGTCAATGTTCCACCAGCTTGACTACTGTGGGAGCACCTTCATTTAGCTGGGGAGTAAATTACAGTTGTCTGTGGTCTGATCTCTCGTGCCTGGAGTACAGTGAACACAAGTGAGTATTTGAAATAATGCCATGGAGGGCTGCCTCACGCCTCGTAATAGTGGTGATAGTGGTGGTGATGGTGGTGCTCATGAACATGGTGGTGCTCGTGTCGTTGCACAATGATGCGATCCCCATCCATGTCGCATGTATGCTCACGCTCAATCCACTCCGCAACCTGCTGCATTGCCAAGTCATGATCTTTCTCCCGGTGACGGTGTCTTCTGTGGTAGTGCGCCGACACTGCTTCAGGAATATGCATGGGTAAACTAACAGGTCGAAATCGGCCATGTTTGTGTGGAGAGGACCCTGCAGATTTGTGGTGACCTTTTGGTGACCTTACTGCTGTTTCCTGTGGGTCAAATGACCTTGACCTTATGTGGTCGTGCTTTGCACTACTGTCTACTACTGCTGGTTGTTGTTCGTGTTTCACATTCAGACATTCAGTTTCACGTCGAATATTGTCACACTTTTGATTTGTGTCTTGGGAACGTGATCGGTGGTGCTGACTCACAGGGGGCTGAGAAGTTTGAGCATGACCGATTGCATTGTTTGTGAATGATTGACACTTGGTGATTGCGTTATGTTCTATACCAGCGAGATCAAGGTAATAATTGCGCCGATCCTGGCATTCCTTAGCCTGGTCACCTTGATTATTGATATTGACGTCCACGGGTGCGGTGCTGTTGTTTTTGTGCCCCCGGTGACGCCGTTTGTGGTTCGAATGCTCCTTAGTTGTGCCTTTACAGTCACTGTGATGGCGTCTGTAATAAACAAAGAATAAGTTTAGAAAATATGTACAAGTTAATTGTCACAATGATGTCATCTGTATTAAACAAAGATTTATAAAAATGTACAACTTTATTGACTTAGTAATAACTACATTATTTAATTTTGAAAACTTCTTATCTTGGGATTTTTTTCAATAAACATTTTTTGTGAATATTTGCATTCATGAAAACATGTAGCTTCCCTCTTTAAACTAAAAAATAAATATTTATGATTTACTTGAATTTGAGTTTCCAAAATTATCGCAAAAAACTGATATACTGGGTAAGTGCTAGAAGATATACAGCATTCTGTCACATTATAATTACATCACTATGGTAACAAACACATCACTGTGGTAACAAACACATCATTATGGTAACAAACACTTCACTGTGGTAACAAACACATCACTATGGTAACAAACACATCACTGTGGTAACAAACACATCATTATGGTAACAAACACTTCACTGTGGTAACAAACACATCACTATGGTAACAAACACATCACTATGGTAACAGACACATCACTATGGTAACTAACAAATTACTATGGTAACAAACACATCACTGTGGTAACAAACACATCACTATGGTATCAAACACATCACTATGGTAAAAAGATTAACCTTCTCCATGTCTATACTGTGTTTAAGTGTAGTTTTAACACCAGAATACTGTACACAGCTATCAAACAGTCAGAGATTTGCCTTTAGAACAAAAGCATAACAATCAAGATTTGATATGGGAGTTATCCTTGTCTGATAAGAAAATTTGCATTCCTTGTTTCCTGCGAAGAATTAATAACTCTGCACTTTCAATAACTTTTATCTTTCTTTTCCTGCAAGATATCATCATGAATGAGAAATGCTCCCTTGGCAATATTTGAAAAAGAATTATATCCTTTGGAAATTGTTGCAAATAAATTCTTTATTTCTTACTGCAGTAATGACATTGATACAATATGGAAACTATTTTGTACAAATTGATCTTTATAGTTTCCGACCAGATTTGCAGATAAGTGGCTGATTGATGAGTTGTCGTCTGATTGGTTAGGAGAGCCTATCACTGTGTCACACCTAGTGATAACATATCACCAAACTCGCCCAGTGAGATATCTTTAATAAAAGCACTAATGATGATACGAGAGGCTCATAATCATGACGAATAAATTGTTTTTATTGGCAAAACCCTTTCACATTTTTAATCCTTTTAATTCTGAAACCCTTTGGGACAACTATTACTTTAGTGCACTTTCAATTTTTCCTGAATTTCCTTGTCAAACAGCTGATATGTCTGTAAGACCCCGGAGCATTCCTTATCTATTTTCCTCGTGATGTCAATTAGTAACGCGCTAACCCATTTTCTAATGGTCATTCTGATACATAACAATGCCATCTAGCTCATACATTATCTACACTTATATATCCTCATTCGGTTTTCAGCTTTCATTCACGCCAATCAAATTATGAAAAAAAAAAAATGAAAAAAAAATTCCTTTCATCATTTTCTGACAAATTGCTACGTGTATATTTCACAACAAACGATTTATATTTCACTACCAACGATAAAACTACAGTTTGCTATCAGTCTGTCGTATTTATTTACAAATATTTTCGACTGCCTGTTATTTTATCATGCATTTTTATGACAGAAATAAGTGTTTTTATGCACAGCGCTTTATCTTGTCAGTTGCATTGAGTCCGACATATAATTGCATCAGTATGTTAGACTTTGTTAGATAATGCCCATTTCAGCCTCCTCAACCTGCTTCTGCATGCTAGAGTAATTGTGTTGTTTATTCCCTTGGTCCTGTCCAATGAGTAAGAGCCTCATGAAAGGGCTTGGACAATCTCCTCCTATAGATTAACCCTACTTCAAACACACAACAATGAAATATAAAACAAAGTAAGTGATTGTACACAAAGCTATCACGATGAGGCGCCTCTCCAATATATAAGTTGGCATTTAATTACCTACATATTCATGTTGAATGTTTAGTTGTGATTATTGATTAGTAAGTAAGAAACAAGGCTGCTATTTACTACATCAGCACACAAATTTATTGTCTTTGCAATATTTTTGATAAAGCCATACATCCAGTTGGCTCCCTGTGAACAAAGACACTTAAAAGGCCTAGGCTCATCTTTGAAAACCTTTGATGTAGGAGGGTCTGGCTTCCACGAAGTGTTATCAATCAATTTGTGCAAATGAGATTGCCTAGAAGTTTGCAACCCCTATGGAACTGATGCTTCTAAGCCCTTTTCAGTAGCTGAATCTGGGCAGCTTCAAAGTCAGCTCGGCTATAAGTAAACCAACAGGAGCTCACCGAGATCTCAAACAAGGATCACCGGTCAAGTATCCCAGGCAGTAAAGAGTCAGACAATAAGCAAATGGATTGTTAATTAAAATCTGTGGATCGGTTAGGACTTTTTTGTTAACTGATTAACAAGTCTTGTGTCTAGCATGCCCCTGTTTAATACTGAAACACAGATATAACAAATGACAAGCTTTCTATCATTATAACAGTGTGTAGGATCTCGGCTCTTAGACCTGTTGGTACGTTATTTTTGCATCAATTACATCAAACCTCCAAGCAATGTATTAACACTATGTGACTGGATGCACATTTTAGTGGATTTTGTGAGCTGAACTATTTCATAATGAACTGTTCCAACCTCTGAATTGGAAGAGTTCAAATGTGTCTATAGGGGTGAATGAGTTAATGTTGTCTTACATTATACTGAATGCTTATAAAACACCATTAATTCCGTGATCTTGTTCCCAGTTAAGGTAGCAGGATTACAAGATGTCTATATTTACTTGGAAACTTTTGGAAAGATAAATCTGTCCCTAAAATCACTGGCTATAAAAAAAGACAAATTAATTCGAGGTAAGGGCAATTAACAAGGCTTGAGTATAAAATACAACAAGCGGTCAATGTCTTGTTGTTTAATGAACCCAAGGCACTTTTTGAAGCGACAATCAAGTGCATCATTCAGTATTTAACAGTGTAGGTATCTTGAAATTCCTACAACTGTAATCGGGGTGCTTAACATCTGATCATATTTGTTTTTACCAGCAGACAACGTATAAACCTATTAAATTATAGCTGGAAATATCCTTTTCCAGAAGATGTTGACATCAAAGTGAGAAAAAAATTCCTTGTTCAATTAATTACTGAATCGTCCAATTGTGCCCTCGAATTGGCTGGCGATCCTAGTGGCTTGCATGTCCAAAAAGTCAACAATTAGAATCAGTCTCAGCGAGGAAACTGCCAACCGGCCAGTGCCTAATTATCCACATCCCTCCAATGTTTAAATCTCTGTCTTTGACACTCCATGAACAACGAAGCTCTCATTAGACAGCATTGATTGGTTCCTTAAATGAATTAAAGCAGTCCGATCAAAGGAGGATCAAAGACAAAACCCATTCACCAACTCTTTTATTCTTTCTTCTGTTTCGTTCCCGGAGACAACAGATAGGAGCCAATACATATAAAATGCCATCACTCAAAGCCGAATCATAGTACGATTGACCTGATCTGTTTTGTTGGGGAGTTTCACCAGGGGATGATCACGACTCTCACTTCACATAATTACTGCACGGGACGATGATGCATCTGACTTAAAAGGAACAACCCCTCAAGAAATAAAAAAATATCGAGATTAAATACAAGATAATGCTCGTCTTTTCTCCCCGGGATGTATGTGTATCCAGTGCAGTGACTATAAATTAATAATTTGTATAAATCAAAGGCTTATGGCGATATCAAAGAATTGGTCATGAAACTGATCACTGGCCGGAACAGCGTCGTATATTCTGTAATTAGCGGACACGAGAGGGAACAATGCAGACAGAACCTCTGAAGCTACAATGACTGATCACCCACGAGAGGAATGACAGCAATGGTACACGATATGATAGGCTTTTACCAATAGAACGTTATATATTTAAAAGTGTTTTTTTTTTAATGACTGTTTTGTATTTAACTCATGCAATAACACTATCATTGTGACAAACACATCAAGTCTGATACAGTGTTTTCTGATAGCCTTACATGTAATCTTTTCTGATAGTGTCTTACATGAAACAGACATGGTTGCAGACCAGATCAAATTTTATTGTAGGGTAAATAACCCTAATCAAAGGAAATGCAGAATACCAAAACAAACAAAATGTGCAAATTTCTGCTTTAAGTAAAATTAGGAAATAATTACAAAACAAGAGGCCCAAGGGCCTTAGCGGTCACCTGAGTTATATCATAGGTACTGGTAGCTTTATTTTATTGTTTAGATGTGATGTGGAAATCAGCATGTAAACTAAGTGAAATACAATACTTGTCATGTCATCAAATGAATTTCAAGTTTACAATGTGATACCGTCATCCACCAAAGATGATTCTGACCAAGTAAAAATAATTTCCAACAGAAAATTGTCAAAATATACCCAAAAGTGTTGTTTCCCTATATAAACTATAGTAAACTTTACCCCCTCCCCAAGGGAGAACGGATAGCTCGGGGGTCCTGAAATTTACAATTTAAATAAAGCCCCTGATGATCTT